>NC_092242.1:11025998-11155998 GCF_036320965.1 Panulirus ornatus | reverse complement strand
TTCACCTGTAGTGGCACATAATGAATGGATGTACCAATCATTTTTTTTTTCTTTTTTATTTTTTGGGAGGGTTCTTTTCTGTATTAATGGCCGCCTTATCATATATATTCATATTTTTTTTTACCCTTTCCGCTTATTATCCTTTACTGTCATTTTATTATGCTTTCGTGTTTTTTCTTTTCCAACATCAGGCGTAAAATTGCTGTCACGTAGGTACACACACACACACACACACACACACACACACAGACACACGAAAACTAGTAGGTATATTCAAGGTACAAGAGAACGACCAGGAATGATTACGTATAGTGTGGAGTTGTTTTGTATACAGCAGATACTACGTCGAGTTAAAGAGACTTAAAATGAAAAGAAAAATAGAGTTCAGTATGGCATTCATGAGAGGTGATTGACAGAGGGAAGCAAAAGAGAGAAATAAAAGAGTACAGTCAGAAGATAGAAAATACAAAGAGACGTGAAAAGAGGCTAGAAGGTGGTCAGAAATGTTAAGTGTCGGAAATCGGACATTATTCATACAGACGGACTTGCAGTAAATGGAAAAGAGAGTTAAAAGTTCAAGGATCGTATCATGGAAGACGAGGCTCCAGTTGTGTGGAGTAGTGGAGACGAAACTTCTCCAAGGGGGAAGGTCTGAACTAATCTTCCTGGAGGGATGCTTGGTCATAAGGAAGAGCAGAGAAGACAAAGGAGGAGGAGATGGAGGAGGAGGAGGAGGAAGAGGAGGGATCAGCCCTCTTGATAAGAAAGAAGATTAAGTGTCGGAAAATAATAATAGAAGATGGTCCATCCAAACGATACAGAACGGGAAGAGTAATTATGGGAAAGAATCACACAGTATATATAAACTTATTATGTAATTTATATCTTTTTTCCTGAGAATGATAACGGATCAGAACAGATATGCAGAGATAACAATGAAAGGGGAAAAATCAGGATGGTATCTTAAATGGTGGATCACGTACTCCTTGGAGATGATAACGTTCTAATAATGGGACATTTGAATGATAGAGACAGTAGGAGACAGATCTGGATTCTCGTGGAGACATAACATAATCTTAAAGAGTACGTACAGGAAACGTTTGCGTGTCAGTGTTGCTGAGCACACTAAAATCAGGGGCATTGATACATCGTCATTCTTAGGTCGTATGTTTACATTTAGTAGCATGGAAATTGAGAACATCATATATGGTACACCAACTGGAAAGAGGGATAATGTAATGCTCGAGTGCTGATTACGTGGTCAAGTCGAAAAGAATATTGAGAAATCCTCAATCAGCGGGGAGATATGGAAAGTACACAGAACCAATGAATTTCTCTGGAAACATATTGAGAAATAGAGGATAAAATTCAAGATTCAGGTCGTTGTCATGGGAGGCTGTTGTGAAATTGACAATCAAGGAATAAGAACACAGGTACCTTTAGCTACAGACACACAGAGAGGTTAAACAGAGTCATAAAGATGTCAAAAAAACGAAACAGGTTTAAGAGATCTACTTTGCTGGAGATGCAGGCGGCGCTTCAGCTAGCCACCATTTGAAAGGGAGTTCAAGGGACGGGTACAGCAAGTTAAGAGAGAGAGAGAGAGAGAGAGAGAGAGAGAGAGAGAGAGAGAGAGAGAGAGAGAGAGAGAGAGAGAGACTCTGACAAGAATATCATGTACAAAATGGAAGACAACCCACAGCTTTTCCATAACCTCTTCAGGAGTGAATTGTCTGTTGTCACTGAGCAGTCAATTAAGCCAAGGGAATCAAGAGAAAAGAGTTGTAGAGGAAGATGGGGAAGATATTTGAAGGTGCTAGATGAGGCATGCCAAAAAGTGTTTGTGACAGTGAATGATACCGTGGCCTCAACGCCAGTGAGATGCAATGGGTTAAAGGTCTTGGAAAACTTGGGAGATATGAAGGAAAGACACAAAGGGTTTGTTTACTTCAGGGCGTTGACCCATACAAGGCACACGGGCTCTTGAAGATTCTTCCTATGTGTGGAAGATACGTGTGTGCAGACCTGGCAAACCTTACCCCAGGCATTATGAACAAGGGAGGTCCCATCCCAGTCGTTGAGAATTGAGGGCGGTCCCAGCCTAACCACTGTGATGGAACAGTCCCATCCCAGCCATTGAGAACAAGGACGATCCCATCCCAACCAACTGTGATTAAAGACTGTTCCCCCACCTCCCATCCCATTTGAGATCAGGGACGGTCCCATCCCAACCATTGTGGACAAGGACAGTCCCATGCCATCAGATGTGAACCTGATCAGCAAATACTATTGTGGACAAGGACAGTCCCATGCCATCAGATGTGAACCTGATCAGCAAATACTACATTGAGTATCATCCTCCATTGTTTTATGGGCTGAGGGCTATGTCACCCCATTCCCTACCCTTTGTGCAGCCTTCCCACGTATTTTTCATTTATATCTTTATTTTCTAATGTTATCCTTTATCTAATATGATGTATATTTTCATTACGAACAAACGCGAACCTCCGTGATGTAGCCTGGAATCAAAGCCGCTTAGGTTCGAATCTTGGTTGCAGCACTAGGTCCACAGTCCACCCAGCTGTTCATCCTCCCATAGACGTAGTCGATATAGTGGGCACCTGGCCTAAGATACGGTGTGTGTTTGTGTGTGTGTGTGTGTACATACATAGACGTATAGACATTGGTACATTTATACAAGGTTATGAGACGGGGTTGAACCAGTGTAAAAGTCCCTGCCCTTATCATACAACGGTTAATCACACACACACACACACACACACACACACACACACACACACACACACACACACACACACACACTCTCTCTCTCTCTCTCTCTCTCTCTCTCTCTCTCTCTCTCTACACACACACACACACACACACACACACACACAGACAGGTGCTCAGTGATCGACATCTCTCGAATTCTACAACACTGTCCAGTGCAGAGCGATACAACGGCCACAAGTTAGTTAATGAGTAAACACATCGTGACACATTTACATAACGTGTCACCTGATTTACATGTAAAAAAGAATTGCGACTGATTTACAAGTAGAAGCATTTTGATATATATATATATATATATATATATATATATATATATATATATATATATATATATATATATATATATATATATATACATATATATATATATATATATATATATATATATATATATATATATATATATATATATATATATATATATATATATATATTGGAAAGGATCACAATTTTGCGCGTGATCAAGATTTTCCTATGTTTACCAAATGGCGTCCTTTCTTCGTCTCTTCGATGTATATCAACTGACTGTTACATTTCTCTCTTGTGTCTCCCCTGATGATGTGATTATTACACGAAAGTGCACTTAGGAACCTTCCGTGTTTCATTTTCCCGGTGGACTCATAGGAGTATACATATATATATATATATATATATATATATATATATATATATATATATATATATATACAAAGGTAAATGTTGCTCTTAATTAACAAACAGAAACGTTGCGAGTGATTTACAAATATTGTGACCGATTTACACATCAATCATCGACTTGATTTACACATAAAAAAAAAAACGTTCGTGACTCATTTACAAATCAGATATTGCGACTGACTTACAAATCAAGCAGTACTCCTCATCTAGATAGTAAAACACAGAACTTATTTACAACTGATTTACATGACGGAGCGACCAGCATTTCAGTACGGGTAAATGGACTTTCAAGCGGTAGTACTTTGAATACAAAATTGATTTACAGTGTGGTTATATCTGGCAGCTGGTGGTTATAATTGTCAGGTATACTGAGGTTATTCTCACTTTGAATTATGTCATATTAATTAAAAGTAATTACCTCGTGAAATATGAGGGGAATAATTCGTTTCAGCGGACTCGTTGATTCCCACTATATAATTCTGTTTCATGGTTGTATATATATATATATATATATATATATATATATATATATATATATATATATATATATATATATATATGTATATATATTCTTTGTGTCCACGGGGAAAATGAGACACGATAAGTTCCCAAGTGCACCTTCGTGTAATAATCACATCATCAGAGGAGACACAAGAGAGACATATAACAGTCAGTTGATATACAACGAAGAGACCTAGCTAGGACGCCATTTGGTAAACATGCGATTGACCAAGACAGACAACGAGCGTATCATAAACTTATTATGTGGACAAGAAGGTGAATTGTTTACAAGTTTTATCAACAATGAAGTTATCCAATAATTTGTATAGACCTTCACTAATATTAAGATAATTGTTTGTGTATCTAATAATAGAAGATTCAATGATACTTCTCGTGGTACTGGAGTTAGAGTTAATAACTGAGATGGCATTACTCCAGTCAATACAATGATCATAGTTTTTGACGTGATTAAACAAGGCATTTGATTCTTGCCCCGTTCTTATACTATATTTATGTTGCGTCAGCTTAAGAGAAAGATCCTTGCTAGTCTGCCCAACTTAAAACTTATCACAGTTTATATATATATATATATGTATATATATATATATATATATATATATATATATATATATATATATATATATGTATATATATATATATATCCCTGGGGATAGGGGAGAAAGAATACTGCTCACGTATTCCCTGCGTGTCGTAGAAGGCGACTAAGATGCGCTGGGGAGCGTTGGGGCTAGAAACCCCTCCCTTCCTGTATTACTTTCCAAAAGAAGGTAGGAGCAAAGGAACCAAGTGAGGGACTTTTCCTCCAAGGCTTTGTCATTTGTTCTTGACGGCAACTCGTTCACGCGGGAAATGGCGGGCATGCATTTTTTTTTTTTTTTCCAAAAGAAGGAACAGAGAATTGGGCCAGGTGAGGGTATTCCCTCAAAGGCCCAGTCCTCTGTTCTTAACGCTACCTCGCTAATGCGGGAAATGGCGAATAGTTTGAAAGAAAGAAATATATATATATATATATATATATATATATATATATATATATATATATATATATATATATATATATATATTATCCCAGGGGATAGGGGAGAAAGAATACTTCCCACGTATTCCCTGCGTGTCGTAGAAGGCCACTAAAAGGGGAGGGAGCATGGTGCTGGAAATCCTCCCCTCCCGTTTTTAATTTTCCAAAAGAAGGAACAGAGAAGGGGGCCAAGTGAGGATATTGCCTCTAAGGCTACCTCGCTAACGCGGAAAATGGCGATTATATATATATATATATATATATATATATATATATATATATATATATATATATATATATATATATATATATAAATCATGGTGGCTATGGTCCGTGGCTGGCATCAACATTCCGTTCCCAAGGCAGACAGTCTGTCTCCCATGATTCGTCCATCCATGGTCCACATGCAGTATTGAGCCCAGTGATGAATACTGCAGCGAGCTAGTTCGGTTTGCCGGCCTCAGCCTGATTTTATTTAGATACAGACACGGATGGAAACGTAGCCAGGTTGTGGTGTGGCCATTGGCCAGGTTGTGTTGTGGTCACTGGTCAGGTTGTATTGTGGTCACTAAGGGTTAGGTTGTAGTGTTATGAGGGTATGGCGTAGTCTCTGGTTGTGTAATCGTGATCAGGACGTAATGTGTGGACGAGGTGTAGTGCGGCGTGCATGGAGTGTGGTCGGATTGTAGTGTGGTCAGGATTGTAGTGTGGTCGGAGTGTAGTGTGGTCAGGCTGTGTAGCCGTTGTCAAGGTGTGGGTGGGGGGTGAAGGGTAGTGTGGCCAGGGGTGATCTGGCAACACTGTCAGGCCGCCACATGGTTCGGGAGGTGTGAGGGTTACCTTGTGGGAGTGACTCATGACCAAACAGCTCCACTACTCTCTCTCCTCCTCCTCCTCCTCCTCCTAGTTAGCCGGCTCTCCCTCTCCTTCGCCATCATTACATCACCAGTAAAAAGCCTGAAGATTATCAACCCTCTTTCCTCTTCCGTTTCGTCCCCTTCTCACTCCTCCTCCTCCTCAGGGCCTGAGGTGATCAACAGCCACCTCGCCAGAACGAAGAGTTTTCTTTCGCTTTGCCGAACTCAACCCAGCCGGAGAGAGAGAGAGAGAGAGAGAGAGAGAGAGAGAGAGAGAGAGAGAGAGAGAGAGAGAGAGAGAGAGAGAGACCTTTAAACAAAAGAAGATGACACGATGAAGAGGCAGAGCATGAGCCGTCTGACTGACTCTCCTGTCTCCGTCTCATTAGGAGTTGAGGATATTGTTATGTGCGAGAAGACCTCGTCATACACCATCAACTCTTCTGTTGTCTGGCTCTTTCCCATCTACTGTCCTCCAGCAGATAACCTCATCTCAGACCAAGAGGTCTTCTGGTATTTTCACCATTCCAAGAACGACCTTCAGAGTCATCGAGAGACGACTACCAGCATCCGAGGGAAGTGTCGCAATTACTCAAGCCTCTAAAATTAGAGTCCCTCCAGCTGAAGACTTCCCAGTAGGAGTCTTCGAGACCATCGTGGTTGTGGAGAGTGCCATCAGAAACCCTCGAGACGTGTGAATACCCCAGGAAGCCACCACCAGGCATTGCCAGGGGCGCTAAGACTACGTACATACCTACTTGAATCTGGAGGGGTTCTTGAAGCTTCTTGTAGACCACCTGAGTTCTCCAGAAATTACCTGATACTCCATAGACCATTCAAAAGTCAACCCCCAAGGACCACCAGATTCCTCAGTAGACTTTAAGCATTCGGTGCGGATCTCCCAAACAGAAACTTTTAGAGAAATTTTCCTTGGGCAGTCAAGAGTCTGTCACTAACCACCACAGACCCAAGATGGTCACTTTAAAGACTTGCCAACAGCACTAGAGCCTCGGAGGCTCAAACGTCCCGTACCGAAGACACAGAATCATCTAGAGACTATCAAAGTACACCTAAACCACCAAGAGCATTTGGTATGACTACAAGAAAACCTCTGTAAGAGACTATGAGGTGGCCCCACGGACTACCGAACTCCTTTGAAGACCACCTCAATCCTCTTCAAGAAATTACGAGATCCTCCCAGGGATGTCTGTCAGTAATTCCCCGGAGACCATTGGACATCAACAAAGACGCCCCCATCTAGCCGGAGGGTGGAGCCCACTCCGACGTCCACACACACACACACACACACACACACGCACACACACACACACACACACACAGTTCTCACAGCCCCTCAGAAGCCGGTGTGCCGTGACTCACGCTGAAGTGAATGGAGGCAAACACCCTTCATTACACCTAACCAAGGGAAGGTTAAGGAAGGGTGGGTGGGAAGGGGGAGTTGTAATTCACACCCCCCCTCCCTCATCCTCCCCTTTTTTGGCTGGGCTTCAGAGCTCCCCTTCCTCTCCCCCAGTCCTCGCCTCCTTCAATCCCTCATGGACATCACTCCCTCGGCGTAGGGATGGGAGGAGTGGGAGCAGAAGGGGGGGGGGATATGGGAGAGAGAGAGAGAGAGAGAGAGAGAGAGAGAGAGAGAGAGAGAGAGAGAGAGAGAGAGAGAGAGAGTGGGGGTGAGGGGCAGTTTTCTAGTGGGGTGTAAGAGGATAACAGGAGGGAGTGTGTGGGGAGAATGGATCTGTGAGAGTGGGTTGGTTGGGGAGGGGGAATATGGGAAAGGAGATTTGAGGAGCTGTTGGGAGAGTGGACGAGGGGAGCGTGGAAGAGTTGACTTGTGGGGGTGAGGGAGGGGGGGAGACTGGGAGGGTAGTGTTGGAGACTAAACGGTGGGTGGTGGGGGAGAGGAGGAATGTTGGAGACTTGGGAAAGAGGGACTTGAAACTGTTGGCGAAGCTTGGGTCGAGGAACGAGTCGTGGTTTGGATTGAGCGGCTCGGCATAGATGAGTGGGCTAGGGAGAGTGGGCTTGGGGAGGGTGAGCGTGGGAGAGTGAGCTGGGAGAGTGAGCTGGCTGGGAAACCACCTGCAGCCAGACAATGCGGTTAGCCCGGGCGGAATGGTAACGTCACTGCAGTGCACTGTGACGTCACGGCCAGTGGTGGAGTCTTCAGGCGGGGCGGGGCTGGGTGAGGTGAGGTGAGGTCTGGTCTGCGCCACCACCTGCCCGACCCACCTCCCCTTGCTCAAGTGCCACCACCTGTCTGACTGACCCCCCCCTTGCTCAGGTGCCACCACCTGTCTGACTGACCCTTCCCCTTGCTCAAGTGCCACCACCTGTCTGACTGACCCCCCCTTCCCCTTGCTCAGGTGCCACCACCTGTCTGACTGACCCCCCCTTCCCCTTGCTCAGGTGCCACCACCTGTCTGACCATCCCTTGCTCAAGTGCCACCACCACTGTCTGACACCCTTTCACCCTTGCTCAGGTGCCAACCACTGTTGACCAATCCCTTGCTCATAGTGCCACCACCTGTCTGACTGACCCCCCCCCTTGCTCAGGTGCCACCACCTGTCTGACTGACCCCCCCCCTTGCTCAGGTGCCACCATCTGTCGGACCCCCCCTTGCTCAGGTGCCACCACCTGTCTGACTGACCCCCCCCTTGTCAGGTGCCACCACCTGTCTGACCCCCCCCTGCTCAGGTGCCACCACCTGTCTGACCATCCCCTGCTCAGGTGCCACCACCTGACTGAACCCCCCCCCTTGCTCAGGTGCCACACTTGTCTGACCATCCCTTGCTCAGGTGCCACCACCTGTCTGACTGACCCCCCCCCTTGCTCAGGTGCCACCACCTGTCTGACCCCCCCTGCTCAGGTGCCACCACCTGTCTGACCATCCCTTGCTCAGGTGCCACCACCTGTCTGACTGACCCCCCCCCTTGCTCAGGTGCCACCATCTGTCTGACCCCCCTGCTCAGGTGCCACCACCTGTCTGACCCCCCCTTGCTCAAGTGCCACCACCTGTCTGACCATCCCCTGCTCAGGTGCCACCACCTGTCTGACCCCCCCCTTGCTCAAGTGCCACCACCTGTCTGACCCAACCCTGCTCAGGTGCCACCACCTGTCTGACCCCCCGTGCTCAGGCATCTCTAACGAAAGCCGCCTTTGAAAATGTATATATATCTTTCTTTTTCTTTCAAACTATTCGCCATTTCCCGCATTAGCGAGGTAGCGTTAAGAACAGAGGACTGGGCCTTTGAGGGAATATCCTCACCTGGTCCCCTTTCTCTGTTCCTTCTTTTGAAAAAAAAAAAAAGAAAAAAATAGATAGATAGATAGATAGATAGATAATAGATAGATGAGAGAGAGAGAGAGAGAGAGAGAGAGAGAGAGAGAGAGAGAGAGAGAGAGAGAGAGAGAGTCACATAGTACGACCACACAGGTAAATAATGCTTATTTGTCTTCCTTATGACACACCAAACATTATTGTAAACACTCAAAGTATATGTGTCTACTGACGGCGTGGGACATGCCTACGTCACCCACTGTAGGACTACAATGGACGGGGGTTGAGCACGACGGTACGACCCTTGTTTACGACAGTACACGACAGTACGACCTTTTGGGGACGACGGTACGACCCTTTTGCGGCACAACCCTTTAGGTATGCTGTCCTGGTCTTTGACCCGAATCCTTCTGGATCAAACGGATTTTTACCGTCTAGTACACAGCTTACAGGCCGTCAATGACACAGTAGTCAAACTCCCTGTACGACTCCACTGATACACACGCCCGTGGGTTCGAATCCCTCTAATATATAGAGTAGATATCTCATGCCAACGGAACCAAAGTTACCCATTTCCAAGGGTCCGAACCTGGCACCGTGTACGCTGCAGGAACTGAGCGACAGGATCGGTGTCCTGTTTATTGTTGACGTACGTAAGTGGGGTGAGGTGACCGGGGCTCTGTAGGATTGTTTCCTGTCGTTGTTCACGTCATGTATTCCCTACGTCGGATTCTTGTGCTGTGGCTGATTCCAGTACGTACCTGCTACTGTCACCTTGTTTGCGCATATCATCGTCGTTTGACCATTTTCTCCCCCTCCCTCCTTCCCGAGCCAGATAGGCAGAGGGTGACCTTACACAACCAGCCGAGAGGCCTGGTACGCAGGCCATCATCTCACGCCGTGGTAGCTCTTTCGAACTGCTGATCCGCTCCTCCGTCGTGGGTTTGGAACGCCTTCATTCATCTTGCCCTCCCACGCTGGAGGTGGTGGGGTTGGGCGTCTGGGATCTTGTGTGTCCCGAGTGTTGGATGCCTACAGGTGTGGGAGGGAAAGAGTAGAGGTGGTGGAGGAGGAGGAGGAGGGGAAGGTTGGGTGTGAGGTGGGAGGGGTTAGAGGGAGGAAGGAGTGGCAGTGTGTTGACACCAACACGACCATTTGTGGTGTGCAGACGAGTGCCTTCCGGGATTGCACCTGCAGGTTTCCTACACCGTGTGACAGGTGTTCCTCTCATTCTCCTCCCTCAGGAGGCAGTGGAGGCACCATGTGCTGGCCACGACAACCCCAGGCACGGAGGGACGTGACCCTTAGGGTGCGACGACGCCCTGATTGCGACGGCGCTACTCCCAAGACCTCACCATCGTCTTCGTCAAGGCGGCTGCTGGGTTAACGTTAACATAACACGCCATTTGTACGTGAGGGCGATGATTACGTCTGGGAAAGATGACGATGACATGTGTCATGACCTTATACCTGGTCGACATGATTAAGATGACATGTGTCATGACCTTATATACCTGGTCGACATGATTAAGATGACATGTGTCATGACCTTATACCTGGTCGACATGATTAAGATGACATGCGTTATGACCTTATATACCTGGTCGACATGATTAAGATGACATGTGTCATGACCTTATATACCTGGTCGACATAATTCCCCACTGTGCTGCTGTACATTACGTTTGGGTTCACTGTACAGCACAGTACATCTGGGGGTCACGATGCAGGTTCTTCCTGAAACATGTGTATCGGCGGAGGCACAGAGAACAGGTCTTTTTTCCCCCCCCCCCTCTTCGACCTAATTCTTTTATCTGCTTCTCGAACACCTGATGCTGAGGACATTGGTTCTCAGTTGGTGCCACAATAGCGTCGATGCAGTGTCACGCCGTGCTGGACTACATGTGTATATTTGCCTCACCATCTTCAGGCGTTTTGGCGTCCTTTGTTAGTCTTTTGTCTGCCTGTCGCCTTTCTGTGTCGTTTGTCTGTGACTCACTTTGTCCTGTGATACCCATTGTTTGTCGTGTATACACATCTGTACATTCCTCAGCTGCGTGTCTATTTGCGTTATTTGTCTGTGTCTCTTGTTATTTTACTTTGCAGAATTTGTTTCTTCTTTGTCTTTTTGTTCGTGTAGGACTCTGTCTATCTCATGGTTAGTGTGTGTGTGTGTGTGTGTGTGTGTATGTGTATCTTCTATTACGTGAATTCTTATCATCATTACTGGCAAGGCCAAACCTGCCCTTCTCAGTCCACAAACTCATAGACTGTACGAGAGTGTGTCTGTGTGTGTCTGTGTGTGTCTGTGTGTTATTACCACGGCGGGACAGAGGTAAGAGAAGGGAGCGGTGGAACAGGAAGTATGAGGTTAAAAGAGAAAAGGCCCGCGAGTGAATGAGGAGAAAAGAATGCAAGGGATGTACAGAGAGGGAAATGTGACGTGTTGCAACAGAGGAAGAAGGTGGAGACTGTAATAACAGGGAGGGAGAGGCAGGAAGGGAGAAACAGTGAGAGGGAGGGAGGCAGAAGCAGGAAGAGGGAGGTAGAGACAGGTGGGAGGGAGAGGCAGGAAGGTTAAGGGAAACAGGGAGGGAGGAAGAGGCAGTGGGAGGGAGGGAAGCTGGGTGAGAGAAGTAGGGAGAGAAGAGGAGGGGAAATCATTGGAGGGAGGGAGAAGGGTGAGAACTGGTGAGGAGGAGGGTGCGGAGTGACAGAAGGGGGAGGAGGGGAAGCGTGGGGAGTGGAGGGGTTAGAGGTTATTGGACCAGAGGGGGGGAGTAGGTATCTTGGGGAGGGGGTGGGGAAGGAAGGGAGTGGGGGGAGGGCAGGATCCGGCTGCAGGCGTCGAGCGAGACAGGTGTGTGTGTGTGTGTGTGTGTGTGTGTGTGTGTGTGTCCCAACTCCCTCCTCCCCGGGGCGGCCGCCACCCACCCCACCCTACCCACCCAGGTCAGCCAAGGTCATGGTCACGACCCAAGGACGCCTGCTTGCCTGCCTGCCTGCCTGCTTATAGCCACACCTCATCGTTCCAGGTTGACCTGTGACCTAGGGCTCTAGTTTCAAGTCCTGGGTGTGTCCAATGTGACCCGGTCTCTTTATTCACAACCTTGGTACCTAATCTGTGACCCTGGTACCTTATCTGTGTGTACCTTATCTGTGACCCAAGTGTCCCATCTGTGACCTTAGTACCTCTTCTGTGACCTGGTATCTTATCTATGACCTTGGTGTCTCATTTGTGACCCTGGCATTTCATCTATGACCTTGGCGTCGCATTTGTGACCCTGGTGTTTCATCTGTGACCTCAGTGTCTCATTTGCGACCTTGGGCGGCCTTTCTGCCTCGTCTGTGACCAGGATATCTCATCTGTGACCTGGTCCTCTCGCTTGTGTTCTTCCAGCCTGAACCTGTGACCTGTGTGTGACGCTTGGGTATGTGTGACCTGGCTACGAGGAGTCTAGTTTCTCTTCTTTTGCTTCTCCTCATCATCTGAATGACAGACAACGATTTCTGAGATCGTGATGGAAGGCTACAAAATCGGCCGATAATATGACACGAAGGAATCTTTCCAGTCGCCCACGTCTATTTTCTGTGAATGTAGTGTTGAAGTGTGTATCAAAGGTGTTGAGGACAGCAATCAAGAGGTCAGCAGCCTGACTGAGAGCTTCATTTCTTAACTGCTCTACATCAGTGTTAGCTGGTGAACGTAAGGTGATGGTGTGTGTATGTAATCATCTGTATAGTACGGGCGCAGGAGTATTACTCTTTTGGCATGTATGTGATTACTGTGTGTATGTGTGTGTGTGCCATGTCTTTACTCCATGTGTTTATGCATACACCGGTGCACAAGGCAGGTGTATGTGTGTGTGTGTGTGTGTGTGTGTGTGTGTGTGTGTGTGTGGATGTATCTTTATGTGTTATGTTATTGTTGTGGTCTCTTTGTTTGTCTTAGTGATATCAGTAACATACGTTATGATGACAGTAGTAAGAGCACTGTTATTGATAACAGTGTGATTTTCACTGTCATATGGTTACTAACTGTAGGGAAGAAGATTGCTTTGAATAGAATCACAACACGAGAGCAGTCAGTTTTACACATGCTCTCCTTCATGTACCCAGTGCTGTGTGCTCTTCACAAACACTATCAGAGAAACGTCTACTCTTATGTACTCTTACACATGTACCACCTTATGCATAAGTCGTCACTGAGTGTATATCCAGACAGTAGATATTCTAACAGCTAAGACTGAAGGAGGAGTAACTGGGCCATCTCGTCTCAGGTCACCCGACTTCGTCTGCAAAGACACTGGAGGGACGGACACCCATGGCCATCTGCTGGACACGGAGAAGACGGCCTCCGTCTCTGCCACCACACGCCCTAGGATGATTTCAGCGGTGGGAGCTCCGCTGTGCCATGTACTGGACGCAGGTAAGGACTTAGGTTACATCTGCACCACCTGCCCTCAGGACCCAGCTTGGTGAACGTGAGTCTCACCACATGCCCTCAGGACCCAGCTTGGTGAAAGTGGGTCTCACCACATGCCCTCAGGACCCAGCTTGGTGAACGTAGGTCTCCAGATATCAGTTTTCCCTTCTGTACGTCACGTCTCTAGTGTCCCATACCCTCCCGCCGTTGCCCTAGACTGTGTTTAGTGTGTGCTGCCCCCGTCTTCCTGCTGTTGCTTGTGTAGAGTGCGTTGCTCTCCTCCTCTCACTGCTGTGGTAGAGTGCGTGCACTCCCCTCCCCTCCTCTTGCTGCTGTCGCGGAGTGCGTGACTTCCACTGTCTTCTTGCTCTGGTGGAAGAAGGATGTTTAACGCCTTATCTTCTGACTGTACTCAGTGGATAAGAGTGAGTGTTCCCTTCATCCCACCGACCATGTTTTGTGGTCTAAGGTGCGTCCTGGGAGCTCGAATGTTTCCTCCCAAGTGAACGAACTTCTCCCCCCGGCTCCCTCCTCCTTCACCTGGTGTTCGTCACTCCCCTGGAGGAGTTGCTACACACACACACACACACACACACACACACACACACACACACACACACACACACACACACTTGTCATGGTGGTGAGTATGGAGACAAGTGGCAGGTCCCCCAGCTGCACCGGACGGTCGGATGGGGTGGAGCAGGTTTGGAGCACACGGCAGCTGTAGTCATGTTTGACGCTTGTGTCATCCTTGCGCCACTGTTAGGTAGACATTTATGAGACTCATGTGTCGACGTAATTCATCTGTATGTATGGATTGTGGCATGTATATATATGTATATGGGTATGAAGAGCACATATGGATACACGGGGAAGGAATTTCACACTACAGGTGTCACTGGGTCAATGGCTGTTACCTTCGTCATGCGTTTGTCGTCGATGGTTTGGCTGCTACAGTCTCCTTCTCTTCCCATTGCTTGTTCCCTCTGTTCGCTACTGTTCTATCCTCTCTCGTTTTTTTTTTTCCCTTCTCTTTTGTTTCACCTAGTTTCTTGTGTCCCTTCGTCGCCCGCCCGGTTCCTCCCACACTCCCCAGGTTCGGATCAATATCACCTTCATCGAATCCACTGAAGAACTCCATAGTTGATAATCATGTCTCCCTCTGACCTTTCCCGTGCTAATGTGGGTGAAACGAAGGCTACTCTTTCCCCCTCACCTTCTCTTAGTTCAGGTGCAGTAGGGTGGTGTCCGGAGCAGGTGAGAGAATGATATTGATGATGAGTATCACTCCTTCGGGCTGATACAAGAGGTCAATATTGTCCTTAAAAGATCCCCCACACCCCACGGCCAACCCCAACCCCTTAACGTATGTGCTGAACGGAGATCAAAACTCTTGGCCAAGACCTGGATTGTTTCACTTATAACTTGCTGTTACTTTTTGGTTACCACTTATAACTTCGTGTTACTTTAAAGTTCCATTAGGTATTCCTTGTACCTGTAGGTTCCATTAGGAATTAGGATGTCAGCCCGTAGCTTGCACCAGGTAGTATGTCTCCCCCGTAGGCTCCTGTCGTAAATGGATTCCCATTAGTTTGCTTCCTGCACGGTGGTTGTCGTCGTACTCCTCTCGTGTTCATCATTGTATTTCTTAAAGGATGGCCTTCATCATCGCCCAGCGCTTGGAGTGTGGCCCACGTTTTCTTCAGGTTGTCTCGTAATCGCAAAATACAAGTTAGTCTCTCTTTTTTTTTATCTTCTTCCTCTTCTTCACAAAGCTGACATCATCCACAGACATATTTGGCCGTGACTTGAAACCTCCCTTCCAGCAAGTGACTGATATGGATCAGGAATGAAAGGGGACCCCACGACCGATGTATACCTGTGGGTTGAGGATGGGCGATGCGACACCAGCAGAAGCTGCTTCTCTCCATCTGTGAGGGGCGCCTCTCTCCCTACCGCACGTCCTCCGGGTCTTGCCCAATTCGAAAGTTTACGATCCTTCGAATATATATATATATATATATATATATATATATATATATATATATATATATATATATATATATATATATATATATCTTTTCTTTCAAACTATTCGCCATTTCCCGCATTAGCGAGGTAGCGTTAAGAACACAGGACTGGGCCTTTGAGGGAATATCCTCACCTGTCCCCCTTCTCCGTCCTGCTGGATACGTAAGGTCTTTGTGGGCGAAGATGTTGTCTGCGAGAGCGTCGAACGCCGTGTGACATTTAGAAACACACACGTGTATCCACCCACACACACACACATCTTTCTTCGCCATGTGATGTCTTACTCTATCATTGAGGTCCAGTGTGTGTGTGTGTGTGTGTGTGTGTGTGTGTGTGTGTGTGGGGCCAGTGCTCTGTACTTCCCCTCAATGAACATTACACATTAGCCCACCTCCAGCCCAGACCTGTGTTGTGTTGGGGAAGAAGTAGCTGACGTTTATTGCAGTGTTTGTTTGTAGAGCAAACATATAAACCTTCTCAGCTTATTAAATAGCATTCGCAGCCACTCGGGGAAATTGAGTCGTCGCGCTCATGGGGTTGAGTCGTCGTGCTTAAGGGGTTGAGTCGTCGTGCTCAAGAGATAGAGTCGTCGTGCTAAAGGGCTATATAGTCGTGGCGTTTAAGGTGTTTAAAGTCGTCATGCTGAAGGAGTTGGGACGTCATGCTTAAGGGGTTGAGACGTCATGGTTAAGGGGTTGAGACGTCGTGGTTAAGGGGTTGAGACGTCATGGTTAAGGGGTTAAGTTGTCATTCTTAAGGGGTTAAGTGAGTCATGCTTAAGGGGTTGAGACGTCATGGTTAAGGGGTTGAGACGTCGTGGTTAAGGGGTTGAGACGTCATGGTTAAGGGGTTGAGTTGTCATTCTTAAGGGGTTGAGTCATGGTTAAGGGGTTGAGTCGTCAAGCTTAAGGGAGGTAAGCATAGTCTATTACTGATGTATCATTATAAGAGATTCATCTCGATATATTTCATTGTTTTTCTTGAATTTACGTAAATACCTCCAAGTTGTCGCTCGAGCCAGCAGGACCTTAGGACTAATTACCTTACAGAACCTTGCCAACTGTGAAGGCCGAAGATTTTCCGTAATGTTTCGTAATTAGTAAAAACTCTCTCTCTGCTTCATCACTTCTTGAAATTTTTGGCGACTGTTTCGGAGGGTGTTAAGTAGTTGGCGACTGTTTCGGAGGGATCCAGTTGGTGTTAAGTAGTTGGCGACTGTTTCGGAGGGATCCAGTTGGTGTTAAGTAGTTGGCGACTGTTTCGGAGGGATCCAGTTGGTGTTAAGTAGTTGGCGACTGTTTCGGAGGGATCCAGTTGGTGTTAAGTAGTTGGCGACTGTTTCGGAGGGATCCAGTTGGTGTTAAGTAGTTGGCGACTGTTTCGATGGGATCCAGTTGGTGTTAAGTAGTTGGCGACTGTTTCGGAAGGATCCAGTTGGTGTTAAGTAGTTGGCGACTGTTTCGGAGGGATCCAGTTGGTGTTAAGTAGTTGGCGACTGTTTCGGAGGGATCCAGTTGGTGTTAAGTAGTTGGCGACTGTTTCGGAGGGATCCAGTTGGTGTTAAGTAGTTGGCGACTGTTTCGGAGGGATCCAGTTGGTGTTAAGTAGTTGGCGACTGTTTCGGAGGGATCCAGTTGGTGTTAAGTAGTTGGCGACTGTTTCGGAGGGATCCAGTTGGTGTTAAGTAGTTGGCGACTGTTTCGGAGGGATCCAGTTGGTGTTAAGTAGTTGGCGACTGTTTCGGAGGGATCCAGTTGGTGTTAAGTAGTTGGCGACTGTTTCGGAGGGATCCAGTTGGTGTTAAGTAGTTGGCGACTGTTTCGGAGGGATCCAGTTGGTGTTAAGTAGTTGGCGACTGTTTCGGAGGGATCCAGTTGGTGTTAAGTAGTTGGCGACTGTTTCGGAGGGATCCAGTTGGTGTTAAGTAGTTGGCGACTGTTTCGGAGGGATCCAGTTGGTGTTAAGTAGTTGGCGACTGTTTCGGAAGGATCCAGTTGGTGTTAAGTAGTTGGCGACTGTTTCGGAGGGATCCAGTTGGTGTTAAGTAGTTGGCGACTGTTTCGGAGGGATCCAGTTGGTGTTAAGTAGTTGGCGACTGTTTCGGAGGGATCCAGTTGGTGTTAAGTAGTTGGCGACTGTTTCGGAGGGATCCAGTTGGTGTTAAGTAGTTGGCGACTGTTTCGGAGGGATCCAGTTGGTGTTAAGTAGTTGGCGACTGTTTCGGAGGGATCCAGTTGGTGTTAAGTAGTTGGCGACTGTTTCGGAGGGATCCAGTTGGTGTTAAGTAGTTGGCGACTGTTTCGGAGGGATCCAGTTGGTGTTAAGTAGTTGGCGACTGTTTCGGAGGGATCCAGTTGGTGTTAAGTAGTTGGCGACTGTTTCGGAGGGATCTAGTTGGTGTTAAGTAGTTGGCGACTGTTTCGGAGGGATCCAGTTGGTGTTAAGTAGTTACTCGTGGCTTTGATGAAAGCCTCCGACCCAGAGTCGGGTTAGCACACTTGAAGTACGACGGTGCCACTAGGTCAAAGGCTAGGCGATCAAGGGTCGTACCGTCATTCTCAAGGGGGGGTCGTACCTCCGTGCATATTGGGGGTTTATCAAAGGACCAGTACCCACGACGACCCCCCGATCTGTAGTGTAGTGTTCAGGGAGGGTCGCACCTTCGTACACATTGGGTTTTGTTGGGGAGATAATTTCACCAGTGTCCAGTACCCACGTCAACCCCGATCTGTACCTTCGTACACATTGGGTTTAGTTAGGGAGATAATTTCACCAGTGTCCAGTACCCACGACAACCCCGATCTGTACCTTCGTACACATTGGGTTTTGTTGGGGAGATAATTTCACCAGTGTCCAGTACCCACGTCAACCCCGATCTGTACCTTCGTACACATTGGGTTTTGTTAGGGAGATAATTTCACCAGTGTCCAGTACCCACGACAACCCCGATCTGTACATAGAGTGTAGTGGACCGAAACTTGTATCCTTCGCCTGACGTGACCCATCCCGGAGGACTGGCGTGAGTTTCAACAGACGGGCTTCCCCGGATGGTGCACATCCTTCCAGAATGTTTCGCCTCGAGCGACTCGATATGAATGAAAATGTGTATAAGTAACGAAGCCTGTTTGACTCCCTGTGTTGGTGGTGGGTGGTGGGGGGAAAATGCTTCATGCCCACTTACTCACATCCTCTCTGCTAGTACATGCTAATGACGTAATCATTATGTGGATGAACTTGGCAACACCTTCTTGAAGAGAATATTGATTCCGCTAAATGAATAATAACATTGTTGAATAGAAAAACAGGTTAACGTGTCTATTCATTATCACCAGTGTGGTAAGATGTCTATTCATCATTATAAAAGATGTCTATTTATCATTATATTATCAGTGTTAAGGGTTAGCCCCTCTTCTAATGTTCCACGAAACCACTGAAGCTAGAGAAATGAGATGGTTCTGAGTCGTGCAATTGGAAACTAGAGAAATAAGATGGTTCTGAGTCGTGCAATTGAGAATGAATAGGAAATGTATGGACCTCCGTTTGGTAAAGTGTTCATACACGAGGGAAAATTTTGGGGAGCGTCTGCGTTGAGAAACTGTAATCACATGAAGAGTTAACGTAATTCAGGGTCTTCGTGTAACCCATTGTATTGAGAAGTTCTTGGGTCATAGTGAGGAGTAGGGTGGCGGGGCTTCAAGAATTTTGGTGTGTTGACGAAGGTCTAGGAGAGTAGCGGTGTAGAAAATCAGCAGAATTGAACGATACAATTTCTTTTTCCTTTTTTTTTTTTTCACTGTTTTCGCTCCCGTGCTCAGTGGTGGCAGATCATAACAGATTCTCGTATGAAAATACCTTCTTTTTTTTCCTCTCTCATTTGATTTACGATGAGGAACCTGGATAATCAGATGTTGGACTCGAGAGAGAGAGAGAGAGAGAGAGAGAGAGAGAGAGAGAGAGAGAGAGAGAGAGAGAGAGAGAAGTCGTGATTGATAGAGACGCAGGATAATCAGATCATGGAAAATCGTCCGCTCAGGGAGATGTCCTACATTACACACACACACACCCACACACACACCCACACACACACACACACACACACACACACACACACACACACACACACACACCTTACGTTGATCATTCATCGCTGGCCGGGAGTCAGGCTGTTTGTGGCAGTGACGATCACCTGGTCAAGTCAGGTTGTCCGTGGTCAAATCCTCCCCATTTACACCCCTTCCTCTCAGACTCTCCTCTCTCGTCTCCCTCGATGCATCTCATCACAGGGGAGGTCACCCTGAGTGGCGCTCACTCCCATCTCTTCTCCTTTCTCGTATGTTTAATGTGACTAGGTGCAGCCCTGGCTGATGAAGTTTGTGGGTGAAGAGGGGAGGTGATGAAGTTTGTGGGTGAAGAGGGGCTGATGAAGTTTGTGGGTGAAGAGGGGGGGGTGATGATGTTTGTGGGTGAAGATGGGCTGATGAAGTTTGTGGGTGAAGAGGGTCGCTGATGAAGTTTGTGGGTGAAGAGGGGCTAATGAAGTTTGTGGGTGAAGAGGAGGTGATGATGTTTGTGGGTGAAGATGGGCTGATGAAGTTTGTGAGTGAAGAGGGTCGCTGATGAAGTTTTTGGGTGAAGAGGGGGGGTGATGATGTTTGTGGGTGAAGATGGTCGCTGATGAAGTTTGCAGGTGAAGAGGGTCGCTGATGAAGTTTGTGGGTGAAGAGGGGCTAATGAAGTTTGTGGGTGAAGAGGGGCTGATGAAGTTTGTGGATGAAGAGGGTCGCTGATGAAGTTTGTGGATGAAGAGGATCGCTGATGAAGTTTGTGGATGAAGAGGGTCGCTGATGAAGTTTGTGGGTGAAGAGGGGCTGATGAAGTTTGTGGGTGAAGAGGGGGTGATGAAGTTTGTGGGTGAAGAGGGGCTGATGAAGATTGTGGATGAAGAGGGTCGCTGATGAAGTTTGTGGGTGAAGAAGGGCTAATGAAGTTTGTGGATGAAGAGGGGCTGATGAAGTTTGTGGGTGAAGAGGTGATGATATTTGTGGGTGAAGAGGGGCTGATGAAGTTTGTGGGTGAAGAGGGTCGCTGATGAAGTTTGTGGGTGAAGAGGGGCTGATGAAGTTTGTGGGTGAAGAGGTGCTGATGAAGTTTGTGGGTGAAGAGGGGGTGATGAAGTTTGTGGGTGAAGAGGGGCTGATGAAGTTTGTGGGTGAAGAGGGGCTGATGAAGTTTGTGGGTGAAGAGGGGCTGAGGAGGTTTGTGGGTGAAGAGGGGCTAATGAAGTTTGTAGGTGAAGAGGGTCGCTGATGAAGTGTGTGGGTGAAGAGGTTCACTGATGAAGTTTGTGGGTGAAGAGGGTCGCTGATGAAGTTTGTGGATGAAGAGGTTCACTGATGAAATTTGTGGATGAAGAGGGGCTAATGAAGTTTGTGGGTGAAGAGGGTCGCTGATGAAGTTTGTGGATGAAGAGGTTCACTGATGAAATTTGTGGGTGAAGAGGGGCTGATGAAGTTTGTGGGTGAAGAGGGTCGCTGATGAAGTGTGTGGGTGAAGAGGGGTCGCTGATGAAGTTTGTGGATGAAGAAGGGCTAATGAAGTTTGTGGGTGAAGAGGGTCGCTGATGAAGTTTGTGGGTGAAGAAGTGGTGGAAGGTTCGTAAGGTAAGGAGAGGCGGTGGACGACCCGGTCGTGGTAGGTTGGAACGGCCAAGTTGTGGAAGAGAGAGAGAGAAGGTCCTGTGTTCGCCACGTTCCCGTGAAAGAGGAATGACTGAACGATCGTTGGGTAAAGCAGGAATGCCGGGAGGAACCACATCGCGAACGAGGAAGGTCTTGACGATCGAGCAGTGAACGAGGAAGGTCTTGACGATCGAGCAGTGAACGAGCAAGGCCTTGACGATCGAGCAGTGAACGAGCAAGGCCTTGACGATCAGGCAGTGAACGAGGAAGGTCTTGACGATCGAGCAGTGAACGAGCAAGGCCTTGACGATCAAGCAGTGAACGAGGAAGGCCTTGACGATCGAGCAGTGAACGAGGAAGGCCTTGACGATCGAGCAGTGAACGAGGAAGGTCTTGACGATCAAACAGTGAACGAGGAAGGTCTTGACGATCGAACAGTGAACGAGGAAAGCCTTGGCGATCAGGTGGTTAGAGAGAACGTCTTTCTGCCCTGGTCGGGGTAATTATCCTTCCTGGGTTATCTTGAATAATTGGTATCCTGTATGCAGGACCCCGCCGGCTTGAGGTAACGCTACGAGTGCAAAGGAGTCCAAAGGAGTCTATATTTTCCTGCTACAAGAAGTAGCGCGCAGCCTTGGGCTGTAGAATTAGGGTCTACAACTACTACTACTATTGATCATATATATATATATATATATATATATATATATATATATATATATATATATATTTATATATATATATATATATATATATATATATATATATATATATATATATATATATATATATATATATATATATATATATTTATATATATATATATATATATATATATATATATATATATATATATATATATATTTGAAAGGATCACAATTTTGCGCGTGATCAAGATATTCGTATGAGTCCACAGGGAAAATGAAACACGAAATGTTTCATTTTCCCCGTGGACTCATAGGAATATATATATATATATATATATATATATATATATATATATATATATATATATATATATATATATATATATATATGTATATATATATATGTATATATATATATATATATATATATATATATATATATATATATATATATATATATATATATATATATATATATCACGATAATGATTAGATTCTAACTTGAGGATAATTGAATCATGAATTAATAGAGACTAGATTATCAGACGTGGTTACTCATACTCCGGATAATCAGTTAGTGGATAATGAGACCTTGGACATTATGAATAATAATTACGCTCCGGATAATCGGACTTCTAAATGATCAAACCCTCTATAATCAGAGACCTCTGGGAAATAAGAACCAGAACGGGCAGTTTCCTGGGAAAACCAGACGACCGGATGACCAGACCCCGGATAATCAAATTCCCGGATGATGAAAACCCCTATAATCGGACTTTTGAGAAAATTGATCTCTAGATAAATCATCGTATAATCCAACCCCGAATAATCGGAATCCGGATGATGAAACTTAGGATTTGAAATCCCGGATAATCAGACCACGGATCCCAGATCCCACATTAGTTAGATCACGGATCCCAGATCCCTCATTAATCAGACCACAGATACCAGATCCCATATTGATCAGACCACAGATCCCAGACCCCCGTATCAATCAGACCACGGATCCCAGACCCCCTATTAATCAGACCACAGATACCAGATCCCATATTGATCAGACCACAGATCCCAGACCCCCGTATCAATCAGACCACATCTCCCAGACCCCCGTATTAATCAGACCACAGATCCCAGACCCCCGTATTAATCAGACCACAGATCCCAGACCTCCGTATTAATCAGACCACAGATCCCAGACCCCCGTATTAATCAGACCACGGATCCCAGACCCCCGTATTAATCAGACCACAGATCCCAGACCTCCGTATTAATCAGACCACAGATCCCAGACCCCCGTATTAATCAAACCACAGATCTCAGACCCCCATATTAATCAGACCACAGATCCCAGACACCCGTATTAATCAGACTACGGATCCCAGACCCCCGTATTAATCAGACCACGGATCTCAGACCCCCGTATTACTCAGACCACGGATCCCAGACCCCCGTATTCATCAGACATCAAAATTTCAGACCCTTCCCCCAGATAGATCACACCCCGGATTTAAGACCCTTCCCCACACCTACCCACCCACCCGGATAATCAGACTCCCGGATAAGGTGGCGAGCGAAGCGGCACAATTCAGGCCGAGGAAGCCAGGTAAGACAGCTGGGTGTCCTCGTCTAGTATTTATCAGCGACTTTTAAAGGTTGTGAGAGAGAGAGAGAGAGAGAGAGAGAGAGAGAGAGAGAGAGAGAGAGAGAGAGAGAGAGAGAGAGAGAGAGAGAGAGAGAAATGGTTGGGTTGTGGGGGGCTACAAGGGGAGCAGGGCTACGGTGGAGTGCAGTGTGGAGGTTGGTGGGTGTGGGGGGTTGGGGAGCATGTCCCCCACTTGCACACTTAACATGCACTTCCACATCCGCCACCTTACACCCACATCCATCTGGAGGCATATGCGCATACACACGGACTTGTATACTCGTATGTACCTTACGTGTATTGTGCCCACGTAGGGCACTTGTGCGTAGCCACGTACACCAGGTTATACGCTCATACACACCTGAATACACACATTCACAAACACCTGTATATACACACGTGTCCACAAACATCTGTATACACTCCCATGTACTTACATGCACACGAACATACATCTGCATACACGCCCACTTACACAACCATGCAATTACCTATGCTATATAAAAAAGGCGGTCCTTTCTGTCCCCTTGTCGGTAGGCACGCTGAGGAAGTTGTCACACGCACGATGACTAACCTGCATGCACAGTTGCCACTGGCTAATCCAAAATTCTTGGCATGACAGAAATTGCTGCATGATGTAACCTGCATGCACAGTTGCCACTGGCTAATCCAAAATTCTTGGCATGACAGAAATTGCCTGCGTGATGTATTCTTGGTGAGTGGAAAGGTTGTGCCTACAATACGGCGGGAATTAGTGGTTGTACCACTGAAAAATGTCATTTCGCCGTTCTCCGACGTGGTGTGGGAGTTTTTGCTCAGTGCAGGTCCCAGTGCAAAAGTTAATGGCCGGCTGGTAAGCGTCTGTATTCGACTGAATCTTGGGCTTACGGATGATGTAATATCTGGCCCACAGCAGGAGGTAGCAGACGAGGGCATGGAGAGCACCCAAACTGCTAATTTTCTTTAAGAGTGACCGGAATGGCACGGGCAAAACATGCCCTCAGTCATGTCCTTCCTGTGTTAAGGGAAAAAGATATAAGGGTTTGGGGAAGAGAATGAAAATATTAATAGAAGCTCCTCAAGTATTTGTAGACCAGACTCTTAAAAGTAGAAAGGTCTTAGAAGAGGAAGAACAAAAGCAGAAAGAGAATTCCACTGCTTTGCTGTCTGTAGAAAGTGGCTGTTATAACGGTTAGTCCTCGTGTAGGGGAGTGACTCACAGAGGAACTATGGGAAGAAGCAGACAATTGCGTGCTCACGATAGTAGTGACAAGAAATATTTCGAAGGGGCAGCATCTTCACGGTGACAGAGAGATGGTTGGAGAACGGTGATGCTGGAAGAATTGAGAGGGAAGAATTTTGGTAACATTGGCTAATATAGAGGTGGAGGAAAAGCCACTCCAGATATGTATGCAGTGTTCATACGCATGCATACGCTCCTAAACACACATGTACACTCCCACACACACACACATATCAACACAACCCACTTCTTGCGCTGCATATACAAGCATATGAGGTCGGGCCCGCATAGGTTCGAACCATGGGTATGGCAGTCGGCCTACATTCAACCCAGGTGTTCATTCTACCCTTGGGGCAGGTCGGTAAATGGGTACTTGGCTTAGGCTTGGGCGTGTGTATGTATGATGTTATACGCACTAAGGACATGGTTCATATATATACAAGGTTACGAGACGAAGCAACACAAGCGAAGAATTTTTTCCCCATAACACAGTAATCACCAGAAGTAATCATACATGCTGATACATGCTCTGAACTTAATCTGATACATGGTGATGAAATTCAGTCCGAGTAAATGTAAAGGATTTGCATGCAGTGAAAGAAGTGCTCAGCATGAATATCATCCAGCTGGAAATAAGCTGCATTAATCTGTGTTGTGAGAAAGACTTGCAGAGTCGACATCTCACCTCGCCTGTTGCCATAGTCCCACCTTAGGAGAATAGCAAAAAGGTAACCGACTCTCTCCTGGCAGATATGAATGAGGCTAACACTCAGTACACGAAGAAGGAAGTATTCACCCAGCTGTGTACATGGTAGATTAGGGTAGAGCTAGAATATGTTTCTCTACTCTGGTCACACCCCACACCCCACACAAAGAACTCATGGAGAAGGTACAGAGGAGGGCAGGAAAGATGGCACCAGAACGAAGAAAGAAGAAGGGAAAAGGCTAGAAGCCTGACATATTTTTCCACCTTGGAAGATGGAAGAATAAGAGGTGACTTAATCATAACCTTCAGGTAGTGTCAACAAGTGGACAGTTTCTCAGAAGATGAAATGATAGATTAACTAGAGACCATAATGTGAAATTAAGCAGGAAATATTTATATAAGAAACGATGGGAAGTATTTCTATGATGTACGAGAAGTACGTAGAAGAATGGAATAAAGTAAGAGATGAAACTGTGAATGTATAAAGCATAAGAAAAGTAAAAGAAAAAAAAGTACATGGTAGTAAAGTTCGAGACTGGATGGGCAAGAGAGAAAAATACTCCCCCTTCGCCCCGTACATCACAGATGGGTAGCAGCACAAGACAGACAGACAGACAGGCAGACACACATACAGACACACCTGCACAGACTGTTAGTCACACCTGCACAGACACACCCACACAGACACACCTGCACAGACACACCCACAAAGACACACCCAAACAGACACACCCAAACAGACACACCCAAACAGACACACCCACACAGACACACCCAAACAGACACACCCAAACAGACACACCTGCACAGACACACCCACACAGACACACCTGCACAGACACACCTACACAGCCACACCTGCACAGACACACTCAAACAGACAGACACAGACCCAGACATCTGGCCGCCCCCACACACCCACGCCCACGCCAGCCGAGTGAATGATGCGCCAGACGTCCCGAAATAGCATTGTCAATGGGAAATGACTGTTCCAGCACACCCACTACCTGTGTTAGTGGGACGGTTCCAGCACACCCACTACCTGTGTGTCAGTGGAAAATGACGTTTCCAGCACACCCACTGCCTGTCAGGATTCTCCAAAACGACCTTCCAACGCGACGTTACGACTGTAGAGTACGACGGTATGACCCTCTCGCAATACGGTACGATCCTGGAACACGACGGTACGGCCTGGGAGTACGACGGTACGACCCTCTCTTATCACGGTACGATCCTGGAACACGACGGTAAGGGCGTGGAGTACGACGGTACGACCCTTTCTTATAACGGTACGATCCTGGAACACGACGGTCACGACCGTGGAGTACGACGGTACGACCCCTCTCTCGCATCACGGTACGGTCCTGGAACACGACGGTTACGACCGTGGAGTACGACGGTACGATCATGGTACCCGACGGTGCAGCCATGGAATAACGACGGTACGACCCCTCTCTCTCATCACTGTACGATCATGGAACACGACGGGCACGACCGTGGACCAAGTACGACGGTACGACCCTGGAGTGCAAGACCTCCACAGATCCTGGAGCACGACCTGGATATATGACCCTCGGGATACGGTGGCGTTCGCATGGTGACCCCAGGCCGGATAAAGGTCAGGTCAAAAGGTCACGCCATCGTACTCGAGGGTTCCTAGCCTCGTGCTCAAGGTAATAAGATGTATGTGAGTGGGTAGAGGCACTTGACAGACAACCAAAGAGTCCCTCCATGACCTTGAGGAAATAGAGAGAGAGAGAGAGAGAGAGAGAGAGAGAGAGAGAGAGAGAGAGAGAGAGAGAGAGAGAGAGAGGTGTTTGAATCAGTCATTATCGTCTGTTGCGCCTTTTATTTTCTCGTCTCATTTCTCCCGATTTCTCTCTTATCATCTCTTGTCATTTGCCTCCCCCCAAGTTACGAATGGCTGGGTATGTGTCGTTGTTACACACACACACACACACACACACACACATACACACACACACACACACACACACACACACACACACACACACACACACACACACCTCCTTCTCCCCCACCTCTCTCTCTCTCTCTCTCTCTCTCTCTCTCTCTCTCTCTCTCTCTCTCTCTCTCTCTCTCTCGTTAGTAGTGGGGAGAGGGGACAGGGATAATATTTGTACCGGCATTACCCCACCTGGGTATCGGGAAGAAGGGCCAGTGACGACTGCCCAGCGAGCCAGCCCTTCATTGGCTGTTCAGTTCCACTCCTCGGCCCCCCCACCCACCCGGGTTTTTACCAGTCTTTCCTCTCTGCCTCGCCCACAAAACCACACGTCACTCGTTATTCATGAAAGATTCGACTTTCCCTTCTGCGGTGGGCGCTACGCGTTGGCCTCGACGGAGGGCAAAACGTCTTATCTGGTCGGAAGTACTTGTAAGTGCTTGTCAACATTCCCTTATCAGACTTAATGCATAATGATATTGTTACACACACACACACACACACACACACACACACACACACACACACACACACACACACACACACCACCTAACTGAAAACACAAACAAAAACAAATGAAGGTCCAACAGCAGGAGGAGGAGGAGGAGGGCAACAAATACGGCACCAGTATTAAGAGAGCTGAGTTACAGTGAAAGGTTAGAGGCCATGATTTCGCTTATCATGGACGAGAGAAGAGTAAAGGGAGACTTGATCACAACCTTGAAGTTTCTGAACCGGTTTCGCGATGACAACAGTGAACAGTTCTACGAAAGATGCCAAGATTAAACAACCACACGACTCTAACAAGAAAGCTAAGTGTGGAAATAGATTTTATATATATATATATATATATATATATATATATATATATATATATATATATATATAGAGAGAGAGAGAGAGAGAGAGAGAGAGTGATGGATGTATGGATAGATAGATAGATAGATAGTAGTTAGATAGATAGATAGATAGATAGAGTGATGGATGTATGGATAGATAGATAGCTAGTAGTTAGATAGATAGATAGATAGATAGATAGATAGATGGATGGATAGATAGATAGATAGTAGTTAGATAGATAGATAGATAGATAGATAAATAGATTGATGGATGGATTGATAGATTGATAGATGGATAAGATATTAGTTTCTTGTAGTATCAGGGTGGTGGTGGATGAGTGGAATGTAGATTTCCCTCCCTCGTCATATACAAATAAACATTTAAAGATATATGATTACACACACACACACACACACACACACACACACACACACACATAAAAGCACCGGAGCAGAACCTGTGGTCCAGACGGGAGGCGGATTCCGGTATGGTTTCCGAAGCCGGATTTAACAATCTCATGACGTCAGCAATCCAAGATGGCCGACTCTGCATATAATACACGAACGACCTGGCTCCCAAGAGTTGAAGGTCAACCTATTGGGAAATGATGGTCGGAGATGGCGACATAAACACAGTTTTTAATGGTGTTCGAGCCGAAGTATCTGATACTCTCTCTCTCTCTCTCTCTCTCTCTCTCTCTCTCTCTCTCTCTCTCTCTCTCTCTCTCTCTCTCTCTCATTGGGAGTACAGTCTCGTCTAAAAAAAAAAAGAAGAAAGGAAAAAAAAAAACAAAAAAACCCGTCTTTTTCCAAAGGAGTCTACATTTCCCTGCTTCTGGAAGTAGCGCAGATTTGGAACGTACGAGTCTCGGGCTGCAGGATCCTAATTTCGAGAGGTGTCCTTGGTAAGCACCAGGACTCCTTCTTAGAAATTAATTCTTGGGTAATCATTACCAAAAAAAAGAAAAAAAATGAATCCATTAATTTGTAAGAGGAGCTGTTGAAGACCAGACCTTCAACTCTTTCAGTATGAGACAAAAAGACAAAATTCTACGTAAATGATAAAGAAATAAATAGTGAGTATGATAAAGAAATAAATGTTGAGTGATTTACGACATTCTATTTTGTTTTTTATTTCTGTTTTTGTTTTTGGACTTTTAAGCAATTGTGTTTGTGATATCTATACTTTATACTTTTCTCTTTTTTTTTTTGGATGTTCTAGGATTTTTGGCATCAGAAATCCTTTTTCGCGTGAGTACATAGGATTTGTACCGGGTCTGAATATACTCACTTAGACCCAGGCAGACAGACACAATCACTGGGTTTCGTGGGTACGTCACGAACGCACCTTTGAGTATAAGGTGCGAGGCTGTAATACAATCATGTGGAGAGAGAGAGAGAGAGAGAGAGAGAGAGAGAGAGAGAGAGAGAGAGAGAGAGAGAGAGAGAGAGAGAGAGAGATTTTAAAAAAAATGTTTCCTCTTGAAAATAGTAATTTATGACGCCCATATCTGATGTCTGATTAAATCTGATATACCGCCGCATCCACGTCAAATGATTATAATTGAGGAATTTTAACAGGAGAGGTGATTGGGAAATACATTTTCATTCACCAGATGAAGCCACATGTATAAAATCATACATGTTTTGCTCTCATAGATATACCAAGGTAGTATGGATTGGGAAATACATTTTCATTCACCAGATGAAGCCACATGTATAAAATCATACATGTTTTGCTCTCATAGATATACCAAGGTAGTATGGATTGGAAAATACATTTTCATTCATCAGATGAAGCCACATGTATAAAATCATACATGTTTTGCTCTCATAGATATACCAAGGTAGTATGGATTGGGAAATACATTTTCATTCATCAGATGAAGCCACATGTATAAAATCATACATGTTTTGCTCTCATAGATATACCAAGGTAGTATGGATTGGGAAAATACATTTTCATTCATCAGATGAAGCCACATGTATAAAATCATACATGTTTTGCTCTCATAGATATACCAAGGTAGTATGGATTGGGAAATACATTTTCATTCACCAGATGAAGCCACATGTATAAAATCATACATGTTTTGCTCTCATAGATATACCAAGGTAGTATGGATTGGGAAATACATTTTCATTCACCAGATGAAGCCACATGTATAAAATCATACATGTTTTGCTCTCATAGATATACCAAGGTAGTATGGATTGGGAAAATACATTTTCATTCATCAGATGAAGCCACATGTATAAAATCATACATGTTTTGCTCTCATAGATATACCAAGGTAGTATGGATTGGGAAAATACATTTTCATTCATCAGATGAAGCCACATGTATAAAATCATACATGTTTTGCTCTCATAGATATACCAAGGTAGTATGGATTGGGAAAATACATTTTCATTCATCAGATGAAGCCACATGTATAAAATCATACATGTTTTGCTCTCATAGATATACCAAGGTAGTATGGATTGGGAAAATACATTTTCATTCATCAGATGAAGCCACATGTATAATCATACATGTTTTGCTCTCACAGATATATCAAGGTAGTATGGATTGGGAAATACATCATTTTCATACACCAGATGAAGCCACATGTATAAAATCATACATGTTTTGCTCTCACAGATATATCAAGGTAGTATGGATTGGGAAATACATTTTCATTCATCAGATGAAGCCAAATGTATAATTATTTCATACATGTTTTGCCCTCATATAGATACCAAGGCCGTATAGATGTATACAAGATAATAGCCTTTGTTGCACGTTCACTGTTAGATGAAGGATGTAGATGAGTGCCATTATTCACTAGTGAATGAACTTGTTATTCATTGTGAATGATGGTTGTTGAGTGATGCTTCGCCGGCCTGTTTATGACGACCTGTCGTGCTTGACACACCTGTCGTACCTGAAGTAATGCCTCTGCACACCTGTCATACCTGAGATGTTCCCTCGACACACCTGTCGCAATCGAGGTGATGCCTCCACACCTGTCATGGTTGAAGTAAAGCTTCTATACACCTGTTATGCTTAGGGTAAAGCCTTTATACACCTGTCACACCTGAGGTAATGTCTCTACCTACCTGTGATGTTTGGAGTAACATCTCACTCATCATCCATACCTCATAACCCTTCCCTCCCTCCACACACACACACACACACACACACACACACACACACACACACACACACACACACACACACACCTGCAGCCCCAACAGTACCTCTCCAGTCATCCGGATCGAGGGGGGGAACACTACACCAGATCAGGCCACCGCCTTGGTGGACCATACCAAACCACACCTTTGCCTCAGTAGACCAGACTACACTACACCAGAACAGGCCACCGCCTTGGTGGACCATACCAGACCGCACCACGGCCTTAGGAGACCAGACTACACTATGCCAGACCAGGCCACCGCCTTGGTGGACCATACCAGACCGCACCACGGCCTCAGTAGACCAGACTACACTACACCAGAACAGGCCACCGCCTTGGTGGACCATACCAGACCACACCACGGCCTTAGAAGACCAGACTGCATAAGACCTGATGACCCTTTGCTCCACTCATCATCACTCACGGAGCTTGGCAGAAACATAGGCGGCAGTCGCTCCCCTCTTTCCACCCCCACCTCCCTCCTCTCCCTTCTGCCTCCCTTTCCCCCCTCCCTCTCCCCTCCTCCTCCTCTCCCCTCACCCCTGCAGCATAACGTAACCATGGACCACCAGTCAGGCATTAGCATCAACAACTCCAGACAAGAACAAAATCAGAGCCCGGGGAGAGGCAGCTCCCGCAGCCTTTATTATGTGGTGTCTGTCTCTCTCTCTCTCTCCCCAGTCTGCTGTGGTGTACCTCTGTCTGTCTGTCTGTGTGTTTATCCGGCTGTCTGTACATTTGTCTCTTTCTGTGTCTCTTTGTCTCTTTCTGTGTCTATCCGTCTGTCTGTTTGTTTATCTGCCTATGTATCCTGTCTATGCCTGTCCTTCTGTTTGTTTTATGTCTGTCTGTTTGTGTATTCCTTTTCATGTGTGTGTGTGTTTATGTCTCTTGTCTGACTGTGTGTGTATGTTTGCTTGTCTCTCAATTTGCACAGCTGTGTGTGTGTCTGCTTGTCTACATCTTTCTGTTTACGTCTCTTTGTGTTTTTGTAGCTGTGTCTGCTTGTTTACATTCTCTCTCTCTCTCTCTCTCTCTCTCTCTCTCTCTCTCTCTCTCTCTCTCTCTCTCTCTCTCTCTCTCTCTCTCTCTCTCTCTCTGTTTTTACAGCAGTTTGCTTGAGTCTGTCTGTTGACAGTAACTCAGCGTCCGTGGCTGTGTGTGTGTGTGTGTGTGTGTGTGTGTGTGTGTGTGTGTGTGTGTGTGTGTCTGTGTGTGTGAGTGTCACTGTCTATCTGTCTGTGCATGAGTCTGTCATACCAGCGTATGCCCCCCGTGCTGGAAGGGGGTTAAAACCACTTCCTCCAGCGCCAGTCAAATAGTCCTGGTCCTCTCCTGAGGGCGAGAAGGGTGCGGGAGGAGGCCGGGGAGAGCGTTTCACCTGCGCCCTTCTTACGCTCAGCCACCTGCCCCCGGAGACTGTACCGGACTCCGGGCTAGAAAGGGCTTATTGATTCCGGGCGGGACTCCTCCTCCTCCTCCTCCTCCTCCGACACCAGACTTGTCTGCTGTGTCTACTGCACGCTGCTCTGTCTGCTGCACGCTCTTCTCCTGTCTGCTCCGCACGCTGCCCTGTTTGCTGCAGGATCCTGTGTCTGCTGCATGCTGCAGTGTATGCGCCGGGCGGGACTTCTTCTCCCACTAGACTTGTCTGCTCCGTCTACTGCACGCTGCTCTGTCTGCTGCACGCTCTTCTCCTGTCTGCTCCGCACGCTGCCCTGTTTGCTGCGGGATCCTGTGTCTGCTGCATGCTGCAGTGTATGCGCCGGGCGGGACTTCTTCTCCCACTAGACTTGTCTGCTCCGTCTACTGCACGCTGCTCTGTCTTCTGCACGCTCTTCTTCTGTCTGCTCCGCACGCTGCCCTGTCTGCTGCCGGCTCCTTTGTCTGCTGCATGCTGCTCTATGTGCTGTTCACTGGTTCATGCTGTTGTCTCTCATGTTTCATGCTTACAGCTGTTGTCTGCTGCACGCTACATTGGATGTCGTCTGCTTCACTCTGTTGTGGGTATTGTCTGCAGCGTGGTGTCTCTTCGACTGCTGTCTGCTGCACGACCCCTCCGTCTGCTTGGTGCTCTACCCACTGCATTTTGTATGTGGTGATGTTGTGGTCTGTGGCGTCATCACTGTTGTTGTTGTGGTCTCTTGCGTCATCACTGATGTTATGGTGTTGTGGTCTCTTGCGTCATCACTGATGTTATGGTGTTGTGGTCTCTTGCGTCATCACTGATGTTATGGTGTTGTGGTCTCTTGCGTCATCACTGTTGTTGTTGTTATGGTGTTGTGGTCTCTTGCGTCATCACTGATGTTATGGTGTTGTGGTCTCTTGCGTCATCACTGTTGTTGTTGTTATGGTGTTGTGGTCTCTTGCGTCATCACTGATGTTATGGTGTTGTGGTCTCTTGCGTCATCACTGTTGTTGTTGTTATGGTGTTGTGGTCTCTTGCGTCATCACTGATGTTATGGTGTTGTGGTCTCTTGCGTCATCGGTAATGTTATGGTGTTGTGGTCTCTTGCGTCATCACTGATGTTATGGTGTTGTGGTCTCTTGCGTCATCACTGATGTTATGGTGTTGTGGTCTCTTACGTCATCACTGATGTTCTGGTGTTGTGGTCTCTTGCGTCATCACTGATGTTATGGTGTTGTGGTCTCTTGCGTCATCAGTAATGTTGTTGTTATGGTGTTGTGGTCTCTTGCGTCATCACTGATGTTATGGTGTTGTGGTCTCTTGCGTCATCAGTAATGTTGTTGTTATGGTGTTGTGGTCTCTTGCGTCATCACTGATGTTATGGTGTTGTGGTCTCTTGCGTCATCAGTAATGTTGTTGTTATGGTGTTGTGGTCTCTTGCGTCATCACTGATGTTATGGTGTTGTGGTCTCTTGCGTCATCAGTAATGTTGTTGTTATGGTGTTGTGGTCTCTTGCGTCATCACTGATGTTATGGTGTTGTGGTCTCTTGCGTCATCAGTAATGTTGTTATGGTGTTGTGGTCTCTTGCGTCATCACTGATGTTATGGTGTTGCGGTCTCTTGCGTCATCAGTAATGTTGTTGTTATGGTGTTGTGGTCTCTTGCGTCATCACTGTTTTTGTTGTTACGGTGTTGTGGTCTCTTACGTCATCGCTGATGTTATGGTGTTGTGGTCTCTTGCGTCATCACTGATGTTATGGTGTTGTGGTCTCTTGCGTCATCAGTAATGTTGTTGTTATGGTGTTGTGGTCTCTTGCGTCATCACTGTTGTTGTTATGGTGTTGTGGTCTCTTGCGTCATCACTGTTGTTGTTACGGTGTTGTGGTCTCTTGCGTCATCACTGATGTTATGGTGTTGTGGTCTCTTACGTCATCAGTAATGTTGTTGTTATGGTGTTGTGGTCTCTTGCGTCATCACTGTTGTTGTTACGGTGTTGTGGTCTCCAGCGTTGTCTGTCTCCTGTGATGTTGTTTTTCTCATGTGTCGTTGTTTTTCTCCCGTGTTGTTGTTTGGTGTCTCCCGTGTGTTCTCTTGTTGTTGTCCGTCTCCCGTGTTGTTATGGCACTGGTCTCTCGTGTGTTGTTCCGTGTTGCTGTCTTAATGTGTTGTCACCCTGAGTTGCTAATATTTTTCCTGGGCTGTGTTTACGTTCGCCCCAGTGTGTGTGTCTTTGCTCCTCTTGTTTCGTGGTATTGGGTGATCGTGTCTGTGTTGTCTGTGTGTTTGGGGGCATTAATAATGCGAAATGCCGTCATTTGACTAGAAATCCTTAATCAGCATGTAAAATAACATCTATACCCAGGTTTTCATTAAAATATGAAGTTGAAAATCCATTTTTTTCAAAAAATGGATGTTCTTGAGAATTTCAGGATAGATGCTTTTCGGTATAATGAATACGAATCTGTGGTCAAAACGCAAAAATTCGTGTAATATTCGAGTAATTAGCATATTAATTTTATCATCATTAATCTTACGAGTAATTAAAGGCATTAATAATGCGAAATTCTGTCATTTAACCTGAAATCCTTAATCAACATGTAAAACAACATCTATACCCAGATTTTCATTAAAATCTGAAGTTGAAAATCTGAGCAAAATATTTTTCTTGATTTTTTTCAAAAAATGGATTTTCTTGAGAATTTCAGGATAGATGCTGTTCGGTATGCTGAATAATCTGTGATCAAAACCCAAAAATTCGTGTAATTACTCGAGTAATTAGCATATTGATTTTATTATCATTAATCTTACGAGTAATTAAAGGTATTAATAATGCGAAATTCTGTCATTTGCATAGAAATCCTTAATCAACATGTAAAATAACATCTATACCCAGATTTTCATAAAAATCTGAAGTTGAAAATCTGAGCAAAATATTGTTCTTGATTTTTTTCAAAAAATATATTTTCTTGAGAATTTCAGGATAGATGCTTTTCGGTATGCTGAATACGAATCTGAGGTCAAAACCCAAAAATTCGTGTAATTAATCGAGTAATTACCATACTAATTTTATCCTAATTAGTCCCAGAAGTAATTAAAGGCATCATTAAGAATGCGAAATGCTGTCATTTGACCTGAAATCCTTAATCGACATGTAAAATAACATCTATACCCAGATTTTCATTAAAATCTGAAGAAGCTGAAAATCTGAGCAAAGTATTTGGTAGCCTTGGATTTTTCTTGATTTTTTTTTCAAAAAATGGATTTCAGGATAGATGTTTTACGGTATGCTGAATACGAATCTGAGGTCAAAACCCAAAAATTCGTCAGGTTAATCGAGTAATTACCATACTAATTTTATTCTATTTAAGCCTAGAAATAATTAAAGGCTTTAAGAATGCGAAATGCTGTCATTTGACCTGAAATCCTTAATCAACATGTAAATTAACATCTATGCCTAGATTTTCATTAAAAGGTGAAGAAGTTGAAAATCTGAGCAAAATATTTGCCTTGGATTTTTCTTGATTTTTTTTTTTCAAGGAATGGATTTTCTTGAGAATGTCAGGATAGATGCTTTTCGATATGCTGAATACGAATGTGTGGTCAAACCCTAAAAATTCGTGTAATTAGTCGAGTAATTAGCATACTGATTTTATAATTAATTTAAGGGATAATTAAAGGCATTAATAATGCGAAATTCTGTCATTTGACTACAAATCCTTAATCAGCATGTAAAATAATATTTATACCCAGGTTTTCATTAAAATCTGAAGAAGTTGAAAATCTGAGCAAAATATTTGGTTAGGCTATAGGATTTCTTGATTTTTTTTTTTTTTTTAAAATGGATTTTATTGAGAATTTCCGGATAGATGATTTTCGGTATGCTGAATACGAATCTGTGGTCAAAACCCAAATATTCATATAATTAATCGAGTAATTAGCATATTTTATCATTAATCTTAGGAGTAAAGGCATTAATAATGCGAAATTCTGTCATTTGACCTGAAATCCTTAATCAACATGTAAAATAACATCTATACCCAGATTTTCATTAAGATCTGAAGTTGAAAATCTGAGCAAAATATTTGGTAAGGCTATGGATTTTTCTTGATTTTTTTCAAAAAATGGATGCTCTTGAGAATTTCCGGATAGATGCTTTTCAGTATGCTGAATACGAATCTCTGATCAAAACCCAAATATTCGTGTAATTAATCGAGGAATTAGCATATCAATTTTATTATCATTAATCTTAGGAGTAATTAAAGGCATTAATGATACGATATTCTGTCATTTGACTAGAAATCCTTAATCAACATGTAAAATAACATCTATACCCAGATTTTAATTAAAACCTGAAGAAGTTAAAAATCTGAGGAAAATATTTGGTAAGGTTGGATTTTTCTTGATTTTTTTTTTCAAAAAATAGATTTTCTTGAGAATTTCAGGATAGATGCTTTTCGGTATGCTGAATACGAATCTGTGATCAAAACCAAAAAAATCGTGTAATAAATCGAGTAATTAGGATACTGATTTTATTATAATTAATCTAAGGGGTAATTAAAGGCATTAATAATGCGAAATGCCGTCATTTGACTAGAAATCCTTAATCAGCATGTACAATAACATTTATACCCAGGTTTTCATTAAAATGTGAAGAAGTTGAAAATCTGAGCAAAATATTTGGTAAGGCTATAGCCTTGGATTTTTCTTGATTTCTTTCAAAAAATGGATTTTCTTGAGAATTTCACGATAGATGCTTTTCGGTATGCTGAATGCGAATCTGAGGTCAAAACCCAAAAATTCGTCAGGTTAATCGAGTAATTACCATAGTAATTTTATTCTAATTAATCCTTGAAGTAATTAAAGGCATTAATAATGCGAAATGCCGTCATTTGACTAGAAATCCTTAATCAACATGTAAAATAACATTTATACCCAGGTTTTCATTAAAATCTGAAGAAGTTGAAAATCTGAGCCTAGGATTTCTTGATTTTTTTTTTCAAAAAATGGATTTTCTTGAGATTTTCAGGATAGATGCTTTTCGGTATGCTGAATACGAATGTATGGTCAAAACCCCAAAAATTCGTGTAATTAATCGAGTAATTAGCATATTGATTTTATTATTAATCTTAGGAGTAAAGGCATTAATAATGCGAAATTCTGTCATTTGACTAGAAATCCTTAATGGACATGTAAAATAACATCTATACTCAGATTTTGATTAAAACCTGAAGAAGTTAAAAATCTGAGCAAAATATTTGGTAAGGTTGGATTTTTCTTGATTTTTTCAAAAAATAGATTTTCTTGAGAATTTCAGGATAGATGCTTTTCGGTATGCTGAATACGAATGTGTGGTCAAAACTTAAAAATTCGTGTAATTAGTTGAGTAATTAGCATACTGATTTTATAATTAATCTAAGGGTTAATTAAAGGCGTTAATATATTAATGAGAAATGCCGTCATTTGAATAGAAATCCTTAATCAGCATGTAAAATAACATTTACACCAAGGTTTTCATTGAAATCTGAAGTTGAAAATCTGAGCAAAGTATTAGGTAAGGCCTGGGATTTTTCTTGATTATTTACAAAAAAAAATGATTTTCTGAACAATTTTACGATAGATGCTTTTCGGTATGCTGAATACGAATCTGAGGTCAAAACCCAAAAATTCGTCAGGTTAATCGAGTAATTACCATACTAATTTTATTCTAATTAATCCTAGAAGTAATTATAGGCATTAAGATTACGAAATGCTGTCATTTGACCTGAAATCCTTAATCAACATGTAAAATAACATCTGTACCCAGATTTTCATTAAAATATGAAGAAGTTGAAGATCTGAGCAAAATATTTGGATTTTTCATGATTTTTTTCAAAAATGGATTTTCTTGAGAATTTCAGGATAGATGCTTTTCGGTATGCTGAATACGAATGTGTGGTCAAAACCTAAAAATTCGTGTAATTAGTTGAGTAATTAGCATACTGATTTTATTATAATTAATCTAAGTGGTAATTAAATGCATTAATGATACGAAATGCCGTCATTTGACTAGAAATCCTTAATCAGCATGTAAAATAACATCTATACCCAGGTTTTCATTAGAATCTGAAGTTGAAAATCTGAGCAAAATTTTTGGATTTCTTTATTTTTTTCAAAAAATTTTTGGTAAGGCTATAGCCTTGGATGTCTTGATTTATTTTAAAAAATGGATTTTATTGAGAATTTCCGGATAGATGCTTTTCGGTATGCTGAATACGAATCTCTGGTCAAAACCCAAAAATTCATGTAATTAATCGAGTAACTAGCATATTAATTTCATTAATCTTAGGAGTAAAGGCATTAATAATGCAAAATTCTGTCATTTAACCTGAAATCCTTAATCAACATGTAAAATAACATCTATACCCAGATTTTCATTAAAATCTGAAGTAGTTTAAAATCTGACCGAAATATTTGGTAAGGCCTTGGATTTTTCTTGATTTTTTCAACTAATAGATTTTCTTGAGTATTTCCGGATAGATGCTTTTTGGTATGCTGAATACGAATCTGTGATCAAAACCTAAAAATTCATGTAATTAGTCGAGTAATTAGCTTACTGATTTTATAATTAATCTAAGGGGTAATTAAAGGCGTTAATAATGCGAAATTCTGTCATTTGAATAGAAATCCTTAATCAGCATGTAAAATAACATCTGTACCCAGGTTTTCACTAAAATCTGAAGAAGTTGAAAATCTGAGCAAATTATTTGGTAAGGCCTTGATTTTTCTTGATTTTTTTTTTTTTTTTCAAAAAATGGCTTTTCTTGAGAATATCAGGATAGATGCTTTTCGGTATGGTGAATACGAATCTGAGGTCAAAACCCAAAAATTCGTCAGGTTAATCGAGTAATTAATTAAGCTTATTAATTTTATTCTAATTAATCATAGAAGTAATTAAAGGTATTAGAAATGCGAAAAACTCTCATTTGACCTGAAATCCTTAATCAGCATTTAAGATAGCATTTATACCCAAGTTTTCATTAAAATCTGAAGTTGAAAATCTGAGCAAAACATTTTTAAAAAAATGGATTTTCTTGAGAATTTCAGGATAGATGCTTTTCGGTATGCTGAATACTAATGTGTGGCAAAAATCTAAAAATTCATTTAATTAGTCGAATAATTAGCATACTGATTTTATGATTAATCTAAGGGTTAATTAAAGGCATTAATAATGCGAAATTCTATCATTTGACTAGAAATCCTTAATCAGCATGTAAAATAACATCTTAACCCAGGTTTTCACTAAAATCTGAAGAAGTTGAAAATCTGAGCAAATCATTTGGTAAGGCTATAGCCTTGGATTTTTCTTGATTTTTTTTTTTTTTTTTTCAAAAAATGGCTTTTCTTGAGAATATCATAATAGATGCTTTTCGGTATGCTGAATACGAATGTGTGGTCAAAACCTAAAAATTCATGTAATTAGTCGAGTATTTAGGTTACAGATTTTATAATTAATCTAAGTGGTAATTAAAGGCATTAATAATGCGAAATTCTGTCATTTGACTAGAAATCCTTAATTAGCATGTAAAATAACATCTGTACCCAGGTTTTCACTAAAATCTGAAGTTGAAAATCTGAGCAAAATATTTGGATTTTTCTTGAATTTTTTCAAATAATGGATTTTCTTAAGAATTTCAGGATAGATGCTTTTCGGTATGCTGAATACGAGTGTGTGGTCAAAACCCAAAATTTCGTGTAATTAATTGAGTAATTAGCATATCAATTTTATCATTAATCTTAGGAGTAATTAAAGGCATTAATAATGCGAAAATCTGTCATTTGACCTGAAATCCTTAATCAACATGTAAAATAACGTCTATACCCAGATTCTCATTAAAATTTGGATTTTTCTTGATTTTTTTTTCAAAAAATAGATTTTCTTGAGAATATCAGGATAGATGCTTTTCGGTATGCTGAATGCGAATCTGTGGTCAAAACCCAAAAATTCGTGTAATTAATTGAGTAATTAGCATATTAATTTTATTAATCTTAGGAGTAATTAAAGGCATTGATAATGCAAAATCCTGTCATTTGACCTGAAATCCTTAATCAACATTTAAAATAACATCTATACGCAGATTCTCATTAAAATCTGAAGTTGAAAATCTGAGCAAAATATTTGATAAGGCTGTAGCCTGGGATTTTTCTTGACTTATTTCAAAAAATGGATTTTCTTGAGAATTTCAGGATAGATTCTTTTCGGTATGCTGAATACGAATCTGTTGTCAAAACACAAAAATTCGTGTAATTAATCAATTAGTATATTTATTTTATTAATCTTAGGAGTAATTAAGGGCATTAATAATGCGAAATTCTGTCATTTGACCTGAAATCCTTAATCAACATGTAAAGTAACATCTATACCCAGATTCTCATTAAAATCTGAAGAAGTTGAAAATCTGAGCAAAATATTTGGTAAGGCTATAGCCTTGGATTTTTCTTGAATATTTTTCAAAAAATGGATTTTCTTGAGAATATCAGGATAGATGCTTTTCGGTATGCTGAATACGAATGTGTGGTCAAAACCTAAAAATTCATGTAATTAGTCGAGCAATTAGCTTATTGATTTTATAATTAATCTAAGTGGTAATTAAAGGCATTAATAATGCGAAATTCTGTCATTTGACTAGAAATCCTTAATCAGCATGTAAAATAACATCTATACCCAGGTTTTCATTAAAATCTGAGGAAGTTGAAAATCTGAGCAAAATATTTGATAAGGCTGTAGCCTTGGATTTTTCTTGATTTTTGTCAAAAAATGGATTTTCTTGAGAATTTCAGGATAGATTCTTTTCGGTATGCTGAATACGAATCTGAGGTCAAAACCCAAAAATTCGTCAGGTTAATCGAGTAATTAATTAAGCATACTAATTTTATTCTAATTAACCATAGAAATAATTAAAGGCATTAAAAATGCGAAAACTGTCATTTGACCGGAATTCCTTAATCATCATTTAAAATAAAATTTATACCCAAGTTTTCATTAAAATCTGAAGAAGTTGAAAATCTGAGCAAAATATTTGGTAAGGCTATAGCCTTGGATTTTTCTTGATATTTTTCAAAAAATGGATTTTCTTGAGAATTTCAGGATAGATTCTTTTCGGTATGCTGAATACGAATCTGAGTTCAAAACCCAAAAATTTGTCAGGTTAATCGGGTAATTAATTAAGCATACTAATTTTATTCTAATTAATCATAGAAATAATTAAAGGCATTAAAAATGCTAAATACTATCATTTGACCGGAAATCCTTAATCAGCATTTAAAATAACATTTATACCCAAGTTTTCATTAAAATCTGAAAAAGTTGAAAATCTGAGCAAAATATTTTGTAAGGCTATAGTCTTGGATTTTTCTTGAATTTTTTCAAAAAATGGATTTTCTTGAGAATATCAGGATAGATGCTTTTCGGTATGCTGAATACGAATGTGTGGTCAAAACCTAAAAATTCATGTAATTAGTCGAGCAATTAGCTTATTGATTTTATAATTAATCTAAGTGGTAATTAAAGGCATTAATAATGCGAAATTCTGTCATTTGACTAGAAATCCTTAATCAGCATGTAAAATAACATCTGTACCCAGGTGTTCACTAAAGTCTGAAGAAGTTGAAAATCTGAGGAAAATATTTGGTAAGGCTATAGCCTTAGATTTTTCTTGATTTTTGTCAAAAAATGGATTTTCTTGAGAATTTCAGGATAGATGCTTTTCGGTATGTTGAATACGAATCTGTGGTCAAAATCCAAAAATTCGTGTAATTAATTGAGTAACTAGCATATTAATTTTATCATTAATCTTAGGAGTAATTAAAGGCATTAATTATGCGAAATTCTGTCATTTGACCTGAAATCCTTAATCAACATGTAAAGTAACATCTATACCCAGATTCTCATTAAAATCTGAAGAAGTTGAAAATCTGAGCAAAATATTTGGTAAGGCTATAGCCTTGGATTTTTCTTGAATTTTTTCAAAAAATGGATTTTCTTGAGAATATCAGGATAGATGCTTTTCGGTATGCTGAATACGAATGTGTGGTCAAAACCTAAAAATGCATGTAATTAGTCGAGCAATTAGCTTATTGATTTTATAATTAATCTAAGTGGTAATTAAAGGCATTAATAATGCGAAATTCTGTCATTTGACTAGAAATCCTTAATCAGCATGTAAAATAACATCTGTACCCAGGTTTTCACTAAAGTCTGAAGAATTTGAAAATATGAGCAAAATATTTGCCTGGGATTTTTCTTGTTTTTTGTCAAAAAATGGATTTTCTTGAGAATTTCAGGATAGATTCTTTTCGGTATGCTGAATACGAATCTGAGTTCAAAACCCAAAAATTCATCAGGTTAATCGTGTAATTAATTAAGCATACTAATTTTATTCTAATTAATCATCGAAAAAATTAAAGGCATTAAAAATGCGAAATACTGTCATTTGACCGGAAATCCTTAATCAGCATTTGAAATAACATTTATACCCAAGTTTTCATTAAAATCTGAAGAAGTTGAAAATCTGAGCAAAATACTTGGTAAGGGTATAGCCTTAGATTTTTCTTGATTTTTGTCAAAAAATGGATTTTCTTGATAATTTCAGGATAGATGCTTTTCGGTATGCTGAATGCGAATCTGTTTTCAAAACCCAAAAGTTCGTGTAATTAATTACGTAATTAGGATATTAATTTTATTAATCTTAGGAGTAATTAAAGGAATTAATAATGCGAAATTCTGTAATTTGACCTGAAATCCTTAATCAACATGTAAAGTAACATCTATACCCAGATTCTCATTAAAATCTGAAGAAGTTGAAAATCTGAGCAAAATATTTGGTAAGGCTATAGCCTTGGATTTTTCGTGATTTTTTTCAAAAAATGGATTTTCTTGAGAATTTCATGATAGATGCTTTTCGGTATGCTGAATACTAATGTGTGGTTAAAATCTAAAAATTCATTTAATTAGTCGAGTAATTAGCATACTTATTTTATAATTAATCTAAGGGCTAATGAACGGCATTAATAATGCGACATTCTGTCATTTGACTAGAAATCCTTAATCATCATGTAAAATAACATCTATACCCAGGTTTTCATTAAAATCTGAAGAAGTTGAAAATCTGAGCAAAATATTTGATAAGGCTGTAGCCTTGGATTTTTCTTGATTTTTTTCAAAAAATGGATTTTCTTGAGAATTTCAGGATAGATTCTTTTCGGTATGCTGTATACGAATCTGAGGTCAAAACCCAAAATTTCGTCAGGTTAATCGAGTAATTAATTAAGCATACTAATTTTATTCTAATTAACCATAGAAATAATTAAAGGCATTAAAAATGCGAAATACTGTCATTTGACCGGAATTCCTTAATCATCATTTAAAATAACATTTATACCCAAGTTTTCATTAAAATCTGAAGAAGTTGAAAATCTGAGCAAAATATTTGGTAAGGCTATAGCCTTGGATTTTTCTTGAATTTTTTCAAAAAATGGATTTTCTTGAGAATATCAGTATAGATGCTTTTCGGTATGCTGAATACGAATGTGTGGTCAAAACCTAAAATTCATGTAATTAGTCGAGCAATTAGCTTATTGATTTTATAATTAATCTAAGTGGTAATTAAAGGCATAAATAATGCGAAATTCTGTCATTTGACTAGAAATCCTTAATCAGCATGTAAAATAACATCTGTACCCAGGTTTTCACTAAAGTCTGAAGAAGTTGAAAATCTGAGCAAAATATTTACATTTTTCTTGATTTTTTTCAAAAAATGGATTTTCTTGAGAATTTCAGGATAGATTCTTTTCGGTATGCTGAATACGAATCTGAGTTCAAAACCCAAAAATTTGTCAGGTTAATCGTGTAATTAATTAAGCATACTAATTTTATTCTAATTAATCATAGAAATAATTAAAGGCATTAAAAATGCGAAATACTGTCATTTGACCGGAAATCCTTAATCAGCATTTAAAATAACATTTATACCCAAGTTTTCATTAAAATCTGAAAAAGTTGAAAATCTGAGCAAAATATTTTGTAAGGCTTGGATTTTTCTTGAATATTTTTCAAAAAATGGATTTTCTTGAGAATATCAGGATAGATGCTTTTCGGTATGCTGAATGCGAATCTGTTTTCAAAACCCAAAAGTTCGTGTAATTAATGAAGTAATTAGCATATTAATTTTATTATTAATCTTAGGAGTAATTAAAGGCATTAATAATGCGAAATTCTGTAATTTGACCTGAAATCCTTAATCAACATGTAAAGTAACATCTATACCCAGATTCTCATTAAAATCTGAAGAAGTTGAAAATCTGAGCAAAATATTTGGTAAGGCTGTAGCCTTGGATTTTTCTTGAATTTTTTCAAAAAATGGATTTTTTTGAGAATATCAGGATAGATGCTTTTCGGTATGCTGAATACGAATGTGTGGTCAAAACCTAAAAATTCCTGTAATTAGTCGAGCAATTAGCTTATTGATTTTATAATTAATCTAAGTGGTAATTAAAGGCATTAATAATGCGAAATTTTGTCATTTGACTAGAAATCCTTAATCAGCATGTAAAATAACATCTATACCCAGGTTTTCATTAAAATCTGAGGAAGTTGAAAATCTGAGCAAAATATTTTTCTTGATTTTTGTCAAAAAATGGATTTTCTTGAGAATTTCAGGATAGATTCTTTTCGGTATGCTGAATACGAATCTGAGGTCAAAACCCAAAAATTCGTCAGGTTAATCGAGTAATTAATTAAGCATACTAATTTTATTCTAATTAACCATAGAAATAATTAAAGGCATTAAAAATGCGAAATACTGTCATTTGACCGGAATTCCTTAATCATCATTTAAAATAAAATTTATACCCAAGTTTTCATTAAAATCTGAAGAAGTTGAAAATCTGAGCAAAATATTTGATAAGGCTGTAGCCTTGGATTTTTCTTGATTTTTTTCAAAAAATGGATTTTCTTGAGAATATCAGGATAGATTCTTTTCGGTATGCTGAATACGAATCTGGAGGTCAAAACCCAAAATTTCGTCAGGTTAATCGAGTAATTAATTAAGCATACTAATTTTATTCTAATTATCCATAGAAATAATTAAAGGCATTAAAAATGCGAAATACTGTCATTTGACCGGAATTCCTTAATCATCATTTAAAATAACATTTATACCCAAGTTTTCATTAAAATCTGAAGAAGTTGAAAATCTGAGCAAAATATTTGGTAAGCCTTGGATTTTTCTTGAATATTTTTCAAAAAATGGATTTTCTTGAGAATATCAGGATAGATGCTTTTCGGTATGCTGAATACGAATGTGTGGTCAAAACCTAAAAATTCATGTAATTAGTCGAGCAATTAGCTTATTGATTTTATAATTAATCTAAGTGGTAATTAAAGGCATTAATAATGCGAAATTCTGTCATTTGACTAGAAATCCTTAATCAGCATGTAAAATAACATCTGTACCCAGGTTTTCACTAAAGTCTGAAGAATTTGAAAATATGAGCAAAATATTTGCCTGGGATTTTTCTTGATTTTTGTCAAAAAATGGATTTTCTTGATAATTTCAGGATAGATGCTTTTCGGTATGGTGAATGCGAATCTGTTTTCAAAACCCAAAAGTTCGTGTAATTAATTACGTAATTAGGATATTAATTTTATTAATCTTAGGAGTAATTAAAGGAATTAATAATGCGAAATTCTGTAATTTGACCTGAAATCCTTAATCAACATGTAAAGTAACATCTATACCCAGATTCTCATTAAAATCTGAAGAAGTTGAAAATCTGAGCAAAATATTTGGTAAGGCTATAGCCTTGGATTTTTCTTGAATTTTTTCAAAAAATGGATTTTCTTGAGAATATCAGGATAGATGCTTTTCGGTATGCTGAATACTAATGTGTGGTCAAAACCTAAAAATTCATGTAATTAGTCGAGCAATTAGCTATACTGATTTTATAATTAATCTAAGTGGCTAATTAAAGGCATTAATAATGCGAAATTCTGTCATTTGACTAGAAATCCTTAATCAGCATGTAAAATAACATCTATACCCAGGTTTTCATTAAAATCTGAGGAAGTTGAAAATCTGAGCAAAATATTTGATAAGGCTGTAGCCTTGGATTTTTCTTGATTTTTGTCAAAAAATGGATTTTCTTGAGAATTTCAGGATAGATTCTTTTCGGTATGCTGAATACGAATCTGAGGTCAAAACCCAAAAATTCGTCAGGTTAATCGAGTAATTAATTAAGCATACTAATTTTATTCTAATTAACCATAGAAATAATTAAAGGCATTAAAAATGCGAAATACTGTCATTTGACCGGAATTCCTTAATCATCATTTAAAATAAAATTTATACCCAAGTTTTCATTAAAATCTGAAAAAGTTGAAAATCTGAGCAAAATATTTGGTAAGGCTATAGCCTTACATTTTTCTTGATTTTTTTCAAAAAATGGATTTTCTTGAGAATTTCAGGATAGATTCTTTTCGGTATGCTGAATACGAATCTGAGTTCAAAACCCAAAAATTCTGTAAGTTAATCGATAATTAGCTTATTGATTTTATAATTAATCTAAGTGGTAATTAAAGGCATAAATAATGCGAAATTCTGTCATTTGACTAGAAATCCTTAATCAGCATGTAAAATAACATCTGTACCCAGGTTTTCACTAAAGTCTGAAGAAGTTGAAAATCTGAGCAAAATATTTGGTAAGGCTATAGCCTTACATTTTTCTTGATTTTTTTCAAAAAATGGATTTTCTTGAGAATTTCAGGATAGATTCTTTTCGGTATGCTGAATACGAATCTGAGTTCAAAACCCAAAAATTTGTCAGGTTAATCGTGTAATTAATTAAGCATACTAATTTTATTCTAATTAATCATAGAAATAATTAAAGGCATTAAAAATGCGAAATACTGTCATTTGACCGGAAATCCTTAATCAGCATTTAAAATAACATTTATACCCAAGTTTTCATTAAAATCTGAAAAAGTTGAAAATCTGAGCAAAATATTTTGTAAGGCTATAGCCTTGGATTTTTCTTGAATATTTTTCAAAAAATGGATTTTCTTGAGAATATCAGGATAGATGCTTTTCGGTATGCTGAATACGAATCTGTGGTCAAAACCCAAAAATTCGTGTAATTAATTGAGTAATTAGCATATTAATTTTATCATTAATCTTAGGAGTAATTAAAGGCATTAATAATGCGAAATTCTGTCATTTGACCTGAAATCCTTAATCAACATGTAAAGTAACATCTATACCCAGATTCTCATTAAAATCTGAAGAAGTTGAAAATCTGAGCAAAATATTTGGTAAGGCTATAGCCTTGGATTTTTCTTGAATTTTTTCAAAAAATGGATTTTCTTGAGAATATCAGGATAGATGCTTTTCGGTATGCTGAATACGAATGTGTGGTCAAAACCTAAAAATTCATGTAATTAGTCGAGCAATTAGCTTATTGATTTTATAATTAATCTAAGTGGTAATTAAAGGCATTAATAATGCGAAATTCTGTCATTTGACTAGAAATCCTTAATCAGCATGTAAAATAACATCTGTACCCAGGTTTTCACTAAAGTCTGAAGAATTTGAAAATATGAGCAAAATATTTGGTAAGGCTATAGCCTGGGATTTTTCTTGTTTTTTGTCAAAAAATGGATTTTCTTGAGAATTTCAGGATAGATTCTTTTCGGTATGCTGAATACGAATCTGAGTTCAAAACCCAAAAATTCATCAGGTTAATCGTGTAATTAATTAAGCATACTAATTTTATTCTAATTAATCATCGAAAAAATTAAAGGCATTAAAAATGCGAAATACTGTCATTTGACCGGAAATCCTTAATCAGCATTTGAAATAACATTTATACCCAAGTTTTCATTAAAATCTGAAGAAGTTGAAAATCTGAGCAAAATACTTGGTAAGGGTATAGCCTTAGATTTTTCTTGATTTTTGTCAAAAAATGGATTTTCTTGATAATTTCAGGATAGATGCTTTTCGGTATGCTGAATGCGAATCTGTTTTCAAAACCCAAAAGTTCGTGTAATTAATTACGTAATTAGGATATTAATTTTATTAATCTTAGGAGTAATTAAAGGAATTAATAATGCGAAATTCTGTAATTTGACCTGAAATCCTTAATCAACATGTAAAGTAACATCTATACCCAGATTCTCATTAAAATCTGAAGAAGTTGAAAATCTGAGCAAAATATTTGGTAAGGCTATAGCCTTGGATTTTTCTTGATTTTTTTCAAAAAATGGATTTTCTTGAGAATTTCAGGATAGATGCTTTTCGGTATGCTGAATACGAATGTGTGGTCAAAACCTAAAAATTCATGTAATTAGTCGAGCAATTAGCTTATTGATTTTATAATTAATCTAAGTGGTAATTAAAGGCATTAATAATGCGAAATTCTGTCATTTGACTAGAAATCCTTAATCAGCATGTAAAATAACATCTATACCCAGGTTTTCATTAAAATCTGAAGAAGTTGAAAATCTGAGCAAAATATTTGATAAGGCTGTAGCCTTGGATTTTTCTTGATTTTTGTCAAAAAATGGATTTTCTTGAGAATTTCAGGATAGATTCTTTTCGGTATGCTGAATACGAATCTGAGGTCAAAACCCAAAAATTCGTCAGGTTAATCGAGTAATTAATTAAGCATACTAATTTTATTCTAATTAATCATAGAAGTAATTAAAGGCATTAAAAATGCGAAATACTGTCATTTGACCCGGAATCCTTAATCAGCATTTTGAAAATAACATTTATACCCAAGTTTTCATTAAAATCTGAAGAAGTTGAAAATCTGAGCAAAATACTTGGTAAGGGTATAGCCTTAGATTTTTCTTGATTTTTGTCAAAAAATGGATTTCTTGATAATTTCAGGATAGATGCTTTTCGGTATGCTGAATGCGAATCTGTTTCAAAACCCAAAAGTTCGTGTAATTATTACGTAATTAGGCATATTAATTTTATTAATCTTAGAGTAATTAAAGGCATTAATAATGCGAAATTCTGTCATTTGACCTGAAATCCTTAATCAACATGTAAAGTAACATCTATACCCAGTTTCTCATTAAATCTGAAGAAGTTGAAAATCTGAGCAAAATATTTGTAAGGCTATAGCCTTGGATTTTTCTTGATTTTTTTCAAAAAATGGATTTTCTTGAGAATTTCAGGATAGATGCTTTTCGGTATGCTGAATACGAATGTGTGGTCAAAACCTAAAAATTCATGTAATTAGTCGAGTAATTAGCTTAGTGATTTTATAATTAATCTAAGGCGTAATTAAAGGCATTAATAATGCGAAATTCTGTCATTTGACTAGAAATCCTTAATCAGCATGTAAAATAACATCTATACCCAGGTTTTCATTAAAATCTGAAGAAGTTGAAAATCTGAGCAAAATATTTGGTAAGGCTATAGCCTTGGATTTTTCTTGATTTTTTTCAAAAAATGGATTTTCTTGAGAATTTCAGGATAGATTCTTTTCGGTATGCTGAATACGAATCTGTGGTCAAAACCAAAAATTCTGTAAGTTAATCGAGTAATTAGCATACTAATTTTATCTATTAATCATAGAGTAATTAAAGGCATTAATAATGCGAAATTCTGTCATTTGACCTGAAATCCTTAATCAGCATGTAAAATAACATTTATACCCAAGTTTTCATTAAAATCTGAAAAAGTTGAAAATCTGAGCAAAATATTTGGTAAGGCTATAGCCTTGGATTTTTCTTGAATTTTTTCAAAAAATGGATTTTCTTGAGAATATCAGGATAGATGCTTTTCGGTATGCTGAATACGAATGTGTGGTCAAAACCTAATATTCATGTAATTAGTCGAGCAATTAGCTTATTGATTTATAATTAATCTAAGTGGTAATTAAAGGCATTAATAATGCGAAATTCTGTCATTTGACTAGAAATCCTTAATCAGCAGTGTAAAATAACATCTGTAGCCCAGGTTTTCACTAAAGTCTGAAGAAGTTGAAAATCTGAGCAAAATATTTGGTAAGGCTATAGCCTTACATTTTTCTTGATTTTTTTCAAAAATGGATTTTCTTGAGAATTTCAGATAGATTCTTTTCGGTATGCTGAATACGAATCTGAGTTCAAAACCCAAAAATTTGTCAGGTTAATCGTGTAATTAATTAAGCATACTATTTTTATTCTAATTAATCATAGAAATAATTAAAGGCATTAAAAATGCGAAATACTGTCATTTGACCGAAATCCTTAATCAGCATGTAAAATAACATCTATACCCAGGTTTTCATTAAAATCTGAGGAAGTTGAAAATCTGAGCAAAATATTTGATAAGGCTGTAGCCTTGGATTTTTCTTGATTTTTGTCAAAAAATGGATTTTCTTGAGAATTTCAGGATAGATTCTTTTCGGTATGCTGAATACGAATCTGAGGTCAAAACCCAAAAATTCGTCAGGTTAATCGAGTAATTAATTAAGCATACTAATTTTATTCTAATTAACCATAGAAATAATTAAAGGCATTAAAAATGCGAAATACTGTCATTTGACCGGAATTCCTTAATCATCATTTAAAATAAAATTTATACCCAAGTTTTCATTAAAATCTGAAGAAGTTGAAAATCTGAGCAAAATATTTGATAAGGCTGTAGCCTTGGATTTTTCTTGATTTTTTTCAAAAAATGGATTTTCTTGAGAATTTCAGGATAGATTCTTTTCGGTATGCTGAATACGAATCTGAGGTCAAAACCCAAAAATTCGTCAGGTTAATCGAGTAATTAATTAAGCATACTAATTTTATTCTAATTAACCATAGAAATAATTAAAGGCATTAAAAATGCGAAATACTGTCATTTGACCGGAATTCCTTAATCATCATTTAAAATAACATTTATACCCAAGTTTTCATTAAAATCTGAAAAAGTTGAAAATCTGAGCAAAATATTTGGTAAGGCTATTAGCCTTGGATTTTTCTTGATTTTTTTCAAAAAATGGATTTTCTTGAGAATATCAGGATAGATGCTTTTCGGTATGCTGAATACGAATGTGAGGTCAAAACCTAAAAATTCTGTAAGTTAATCGAGCAATTAGCTTATTGATTTTATTAATTAATCTAAGTGGTAATTAAAGGCATTAATAATGCGAAATTCTGTCATTTGACTAGAAATCCTTAATCAGCATGTAAAATAACATCTATACCCAGGTTTTCATTAAAATCTGAGGAAGTTGAAAATCTGAGCAAAATATTTGATAAGGCTGTAGCCTTGGATTTTTCTTGATTTTTGTCAAAAAATGGATTTTCTTGAGAATTTCAGGATAGATGCTTTTCGGTATGCTGAATACGAATGTGAGGTCAAAACCTAAAAATTCGTCAGGTTAATCGAGTAATAATTAGCATACTAATTTTATAATTAATCTAGAGGTAATTAAAGGCATTAATAATGCGAAATTCTGTCATTTGACCGGAAATCCTTAATCATCATGTAAAATAACATCTATACCCAGGTTTTCATTAAAATCTGAAGAAGTTGAAAATCTGAGCAAAATATTTGGTAAGGCTATAGCCTTGGATTTTTCTTGATTTTTTTCAAAAAATGGATTTTCTTGAGAATTTCAGGATAGATTCTTTTCGGTATGCTGAATACGAATCTGAGTTCAAAACCCAAAAATTCGTCAGGTTAATCGAGTAATTAATTAAGCATACTAATTTTATTCTAATTAACCATAGAAATAATTAAAGGCATTAAAAATGCGAAATACTGTCATTTGACCGGAAATCCTTAATCAGCATTTAAAATAACATTTATACCCAAGTTTTCATTAAAATCTGAAAAAGTTGAAAATCTGAGCAAAATATTTGGTAAGGCTATAGCCTTGGATTTTTCTTGAATTTTTTCAAAAAATGGATTTTCTTGAGAATATCAGGATAGATGCTTTTCGGTATGCTGAATACGAATCTGTGGTCAAAACCTAAAATTCTTGTAATTAGTCGAGCAATTAGCTTATTGATTTTATAATTAATCTAAGTGGTAATTAAAGGCATTAATAATGCGAAATTCTGTCATTTGACCTAGAAATCCTTAATCAGCATGTAAAATAACATCTGTACCCAGGTGTTCACTAAAGTCTGAAGAAGTTGAAAATCTGAGCAAAATATTTTGTAAGGCTATAGTCTTGGATTTTTCTTGAATTTTTTCAAAAAATGGATTTTCTTGAGAATATCAGGATAGATGCTTTTCGGTATGCTGAATACGAATGTGTGGTCAAAACCTAAAAATTCATGTAATTAGTCGAGCAATTAGCTTATTGATTTTATAATTAATCTAAGTGGTAATTAAAGGCATTAATAATGCGAAATTCTGTCATTTGACTAGAAATCCTTAATCAGCATGTAAAATAACATCTGTACCCAGGTTTTCACTAAAGTCTGAAGAAGTTGAAAATCTTGATTTTTGTCAAAAAATGGATTTTCTTGAGAATTTCAGGATAGATGCTTTTCGGTATGCTGAATACGAATCTGTGGTCAAAATCCAAAAATTCGTGTAATTAATTGAGTAACTAGCATATTAATTTTATCATTAATCTTAGGAGTAATTAAAGGCATTAATAATGCGAAATTCTGTCATTTGACCTGAAATCCTTAATGAACATGTAAAGTAACATCTATACCCAGATTCTCATTAAAATCTGAAGAAGTTGAAAATCTGAGCAAAATATTTGGTAAGGTAGCCTTGGATTTTTCTTGAATTTTTTCAAAAAATGGATTTTCTTGAGAATATGAGGATAGATGCTTTTCGGTATGCTGAATGCGAATCTGTTTTCAAAACCGAAAAGTTCGTGTAATTAATTAAGTAATTAGCATATTAATTTTATTATTAATCTTAGGAGTAATTAAAGGAATTAATAATGCGAAATTCTGTAATTTGACCTGAAATCCTTAATCAACATGTAAGGTAACATCTGTACCCAGGTTTTCACTAAAGTCTGAAGAAGTTGGATTTTTCTTGAATTTTTTCAAAAAATGGATTTTCTTGAGAATATCAGGATAGATGCTTTTCGGTATGCTGAATACTAATGTGTGGTCAAAACCTAAAATTCATGTAATTAGTCGAGCAATTAGCTTATTTATTTTATAATTAATCTAAGTGGTAATTAAAGGCATTAATAATGCGAAATTCTGTCATTTGACTAGAAATCCTTAATCAGCATGTAAAATAACATCTGTACCCAGGTTTTCACTAAAGTCTGAAGAAGTTGAAAATCTGAGCAAAATATTTGGCTATAGCCTTAGATTTTTCTTGATTTTTGTCAAAAAATGGATTTTCTTGAGAATTTCAGGATAGATGCTTTTCGGTATGCTGAATGCGAATCTGTGTTCAAAACCAAAAAGTTCGTGTAATTAATTGAGTAATTAGCATATTAATTTTATATTAATCTTAGGAGTAATTAAAGGCATTAATAATGCGAAATTCTGTAATTTGACCTGAAATCCTTAATCAACATGTAAAGGTAACATCTATACCCAGATTCTCATTAAAATCTGAAGAAGTTGAAAATCTGAGCAAAATATTTGGTAAGCCTTGGATTTTTCTTGAATTTTTTCAAAAAATGGATTTTCTTGAGAATATCAGGATAGATGCTTTTCGGTATGCTGAATACTAATGTGTGGTCAAAACCTAAAATTCATGTAATTAGTCGAGCAATTAGCTTATTTATTTTATAATTAATCTAAGTGGTAATTAAAGGCATTAATAATGCGAAATTCTGTCATTTGACTAGAAATCCTTAATCAGCATGTAAAATAACATCTGTACCCAGGTTTTCACTAAAGTCTGAAGAAGTTGAAAATCTGAGCAAAATATTTGGCTATAGCCTTAGATTTTTCTTGATTTTTGTCAAAAAATGGATTTTCTTGAGAATTTCAGGATAGATGCTTTTCGGTATGCTGAATACGAATCTGTGGTCAAAATCCAAAAATTCGTGTAATTAATTGAGTAACTAGCATATTAATTTTATCATTAATCTTAGGAGTAATTAAAGGCATTAATTATGCGAAATTCTGTCATTTGACCTGAAATCCTTAATCAACATGTAAAGTAACATCTATACCCAGATTCTCATTAAAATCTGAAGAAGTTGAAAATCTGAGCAAAATATTTGGTAAGGCTATAAGCCTTGGATTTTTCTTGAATTTTTTCAAAAAATGGATTTTCTTGAGAATATCAGGATAGATGCTTTTCGGTATGCTGAATACGAATGTGTGGTCAAAAACCTAAAAATTCTGTAATTAATTAGTCGAGTAATTAGCATACTGATTTTATAATTAGTCTAAGGGCTAATGAACGGCATTAATAATGCGAAATTCTGTCATTTGACTAGAAATCCTTAATCATCATGTAAAATAACATTATACCCAGGTTTTCATTAAAATCTGAAGAAGTTGAAAATCTGAGCAAATTATTTGATAAGGCTGTAGCCTTGGATTTTTCTTGATTTTTTTTTTTTCAAAAAATGGATTTTCTTAAGAATTTCAGGATAGATTCTTTTCGGTATGCTGAATACGAATCTGAGGTCAAAACCCAAAAATTCGTCAGGTTAATTGAGTAATTAATTAAGCATACTAATTTTATTCTAATTAATCATAGAAATAATTAAAGGAATTAAAAATGCGAAATACTGTCATTTGACCGGAATTCCTTAATCAGCATTTAAAATAAAATTTATGCCCAAGTTTTCATTAAAATCTGAAAAAGTTGAAAATCTGAGCAAAATATTTGGTAAGGCTATAGCCTTGGATTTTTCTTGAATTTTTTTCAAAAAATGGATTTTCTTGAGAATATGAGGATAGATGCTTTTCGGTATGTTGAATGCGAATCTGTTTTCAAAACCCCAAAGTTCGTGTAATTAATTAAGTAATTAGCATATTAATTTTATTATTAATCTTAGGAGTAATTAAAGGCATTAATAATGCGAAATTCTGTAATTTGATCGGAAATCCTTAATCAACATGTAAAGTAACATCTATACCCAGATTCTCATTAAAATCTGAAGAAGTTGAAAATCTGAGCAAAATATTTGGTAAGGCTATAGCCTTGGATATTTCTTGAATTTTTTCAAAAAATGGATTTTCTTGAGAATATCAGGATAGATGCTTTTCGGTGTGCTGAAAACGAATGTGTTGTCAAAACCTTAAAATTCATGTAATTAGTCGAGCAATTAGCTTATTGATTTTATAATTAATGTAAGTGGTAATTAAAAGGATTAATAATGCGAAATTCTGTCATTTGACTAGAAATCCTTAATCAGCATGTAAAATAACATCTGTACCCAGGTTTTCACTAAAGTCTGAAGAAGTTGAAAATCTATACATCTATACCCAGATTCTCATTAAAATCTGAAAATGTTGAAAATCGGAGCATAATATTTGGTAAGGGTATAGCTTTAGATTTTTCTTGATTTTTGTCAAAAAATGGATTTTCTTGAGAATTTCAGGATAGATGCTTCTCTGTATGCTGAATACTAATGTGTGGTTAAAATCTAAAAATTCATTTGATTAGTCGTGTAATTAGCATACTGATTTTATAATTAATCTAAGGGCTAATTAAAGGCATTAATAATGCGAAATTCTGTCATTTGACTAGAAATCCTTAATCATTATGTAAAATAACATTTATACCCAAGTTTTCATTAAAATCTGAAGAAGTTGAAAATCTGAGCAAAATACTTGTTAAGGCCTTGGATTTTTCTTGATTTTTTTCAAAAAATGGATTTTCTTGAGAATATCAGGATAGATGGTTTTCGGTATGGTGAATGCGAATCTGTGGTCAAAACCCAAAATTTCGTGTAATTAATTGAGTAATTACCATATCAATTTTATCATTAATCTTAGGAGCAATTAAAGGCATTAATAATGCGAAAATCTCTCATTTGCCCTGAAATCCTTAATCAACATGTAAAATAACATCTATACCCAGATTTTCATTAAAATCTGAAGAAGTTGAAAATCTGAGCAAAATATTCCGATTTGTTTGAATTTTTTTCAAAAAATGGATTTTCTTGAGAATTTCAGGATAAATGCATTTCTGTATGCTGAATACGAATGTGTGGTTAAAACCTAAAAATTCATGTAATTAGTCGAGTAATTAGCTTACTGATTTTATAATTAATCTAAGGGGGTAATTAAAAACAGTAATAACGCGAAATTCTGTCATTTGACTAGAAATCCTTAATCAGCATGTAAAGTAACATCTGTAACCAGGTTTTCACTAAAATCTGAAGAAGTTGAAAATCTGAGGAAAATATTTGGATTTTTCTTGATTTTTTTCAAAAAATTAATTTTTTTTCATAATATCAGGATAGATGCTTTTCGGTATGCTGAATACGAATTTGTGGTCAAAAACAAAAATTCGTGTAATTAATTGAGTAATTAGCATATTAATTTTATCATTAATCTTAGGAGTAATTAAAGGCATTAATAATGCGAAATTCTGTCATTTGACCTGAAATCCTTAATCAACATCTAAAATAACATCTATACCCAGATTTTCATTAAAATCTGAAGAAGTTGAAAAGTTGAGCAAAATATTTCAATTTTCATTAAAATCTGAAGAAGTTGAAAATGTGAGCAAAATATTTGGTAAGGTTGGATTTTTCTTGATTTTTTTCAAACAATAGATTTTCTTGAGAATTTCCGGATAGATGCTTTTCGGTATGGTGAATACGAATTTGTGATCAAAACCCAAAAATTCGTGTAATTAATCGACTAATTAGCATATTAATTTATTATCATTAATCATAGGAGTAATTAAAGGCATTAATAATACGATATTCTGTCATTTGACTAGAAATCCTTAATCAACATGTAAAATAACATCTATACCCAGATTTTCATTAAAACCTGAAGAAGTTAAAAATGTGAACAAAATATTCGGTAAGGCTATAGCATAGGAATTTTCTTGATGTTTTTCAAAAAATGGATTTTCTTGAGAATTTCCGGATAGATTCTTTTCGGTATGGTGAATACGAAAGTGTGGTCAAAACCTAAAAATTCGTGAAATAAATCGAGTAATTAGTATACTGATTTTATTATAATTAATGTAAGGGTAATTAAAGGCATTAATAATGCCAAATGCCGTCATTTGACTAGAAATGCTTAATCACCATGTGAAATAACATCTATATCCAGATTTTCAGTAAAACCTAAAGAAGTTAAAAATCTGAACAAAATATTCGGTAAGGCTATAGCCTTGGATTTTTCATGATTTAAAAAAAAAAAAAAAATAGATTTTCTTGAGAATTTCAGGATAGATGCTTTTCGGTATGCTGAATACGAATTTGTGATCAAAACCCAAAAATTCGTGTAATTAATCGAGTAATTAGCATATTAATTTTATTATCATTCATCTTAGGAGTAATTAAAGGCATTAATAATGATATTCTGTCATTTGACTAGAAATCCTTAATCAACATGTAAAATAACATCTATACCCAGATATTCATCAAAACCTGAAGAAGTTAAAAATCTGAGCAAAATATTCGGTAAGGCTATACTATATAGCCTTGGATTTTTCTTGATATTTTTCAAAAAATGGGTTTTCTTGAGAATTTCCGGATAGATGCTTTTTGGTATGCTGAATACGAATCTGAGGTCAAAACCTAAAAATTCGTCATGTTAATCGAGTAATTCCCATACTAATTTTATTCTAATTAATCCTAGAATTAATTAAAGGCATTAAGAATGCGAAATGCTCTCATTTGACCAGAAATCTTTAATCAACATGTAAAATAACATATATACCCAGATTTTCATTAAAATCTGAAGAAGTTGATAATCTGAGGAAAATATTTGGTATTTTGGTATTTTTCTTGATGTTTTTTTTTTTTTTTTTTTTTTTCAAAAAATGGATTTTCTTGAGAATTTCAGGATAGATGCTTTTCGGTATGCTGAATTCGAATGTGTGTTCAAAACGTAAAAATTCGTGTAATTATTCGAGTTATTAGCATGCTGATTTTATTATGATTAATCTAAGGGTAATTAAAGGCATTAATAATGCGAAATGCCGTCATTTGACTAGAAATTCTTAATCAGCATTTAAAATAACATTTACACCCAAGTTTTCATTTTAATCTGAAGAAGTTGAAAATCTGAGCTAAATATTTGGTTAGGCTATATAGCCTTGGATTTTTCTTGATTTTTTTTCAAAAATGGATTTTCTTGAGAATTTCCGGATAGATTCTTTTCGGTATGCTGAATACGAATGTGTGGTCAAAACATAAAAATTTGTGTAATTAGTTGAGTAATTAGCATATTGATTTTATTATAATTAATCTAAGGGGTAATTAAAGGCATTAAGAATGCGAAATGCTCTCATTTGACCTGGAATCCTTAATGAACATGTAAAATAACATCTATACCTAGATTTTCATTAAAATCTGAAGAAGTTGAAAATCTGAGCAAAATATTTGGTTAGGCTATAGCCTTGGATTTTTCTTGATTTTTTTCAAAAAATGGATTTTCTTGAGAATTTAAGGTAGATACTTTTTGGTATGCTGAATACGAATGTGTGGTCAAAACCTAAAAATTCGTGTACTTAGTCGAGTAATTAATATACTGATTTTATTATAATTAATCTAAGGGTAATTAAAGGCATTAATAATGCGAAATGCCGTCATTTGGATAGAAATCCTTAATCAGCATGTAAAATAACATTTATACCTAGGTTTTCATTAAAATTTGAAGAAGTTGAAAATCTGAGCAAAATATTTGGATTTTTCTTGATTTTTTTTTTAAAATAGATTTTCTTGAGAATTTCAGGATAGATGTTTCACGGTATGCTGAATACGAATTTGTGATCAAAACCCAAAAATTCATGCAATTAACCGAGTAATTAGCATATTGATTTTATCATTAATCTTAGGAGTAATTAAAGGCATTAATAATACGATATTCTGTCATTTGACTAGAAATCCTTAATCAACGTGTAAAATAACATCTATACCCAGATTTTCATTAAAACCTGAAGAAGTTAAAAATCTGAGCAAAATATTCGATAAGGCTATAGCCGTGGATTTTTCTTGATTTTTTTAAAAAATGGGTTTTCTTGAGAATTTCCGGACAGATGCTTTTTGGTATGCGGAATACGAATTTGTGATCAAAACCCAAAAATTCGTGTAATTAATCGAGTAATTAGCATATTAATTTTATCATTAATCTTAGGAGTAATTAAAGGCATTAATAATACGATATTCTGTCATTTGACTAGAAATCCTTAATCAACATGTAAAATAACATCTATACCCAGATTTTCATTAAAACCTGAAGAAGTGAAAAATGTGAACAAAATATTCGGTAAGGCTATAGCCTTGGATTTTCCTTGATTTTTTTTTCAAAAAATGGGTTTTCTTGAGAATTTCCGGATTGATGCTTTATGGTATGCTGAATACGAATCTGTGATCAAAACCCAAAAATTTGTGTAATAAATCGAGTAATTAGCATACTGATTTTATTATAATTAATCTAAGGGATAATTAAAGGCATTAATAATGCGAAATGCCGTCATTTGACTAGAAATCCTTAATCAACATGTAAAATAACATCTATACCCAGATTTTCATTAAAACCTGAAAAAGTTAAAAATCTGAAGAAAATATTTGAATTTTTCTTGAGTTTTTTCAAAAAATAGATTTTCTTGAGAATTTCAGTATAGATACTTTTCGGTATGCTGAATACGAATTTGTGATCAAAACCCAAAAATTCGTTTAATTAATCGATTATTAGCATATTAATTTTATTATCATTAATCTTAGGAGTAATTAAAGGCATTAATAATGCGAAATTCTGTCATTTGACCTGAAATCCTTAATCAACATGTAAAATAACATCTATACCCAGATTTTCATTAAAATCTGAAGAAGTTGAAAGTCTGAGCCTTGGATTTTTCTTGATTTTTTTTTTCAAAAAATGGATTTTCTTGAGAATTTCAGGGTAGATGCTTTTCGGCATGTTGAATACGAATGTGTGGTCGAAGCCTAAAAATTCATGTAATTAGTCGAGTAATTAGCATACTGATTTTATTATAATTAATCTAAGGGGTAATGAAAGGTTCCTCTGCGCCGCTGCTGGTCGTCAAGGCTTGTTTGTATTCGTTCATCTGACCAGTGTCTCCTGTCGAGAGGGGGTTGGGGGGGGGGGGGGAGTGTCTTTATAATGAGCATTCGAGGAGGAGGGGGTGTATCTTTATAATGACCAGTCGGTGGGTGTATTGATGATCCCATGGGTGGGTATCTTTACGATGACCATCTGAGGGTATCTTTGCCATGACCAAAGGGGGAAAAAGTGTTGGGGGGGGGATGGGGGTATTTTCATAATGACTATTAGGGGGTTATGTTTACGTTGACCATGGGTTGGGTTGGGGGGGGTATCTTTATGATGGCCGTTGGGGAGGGGTATCTTTATGATGGCCGTTGGGGAGGGGTATCTTTATGATCAGCATTTGAGGTATCTTTTCGTATTGAGATATTGGTCAGGATTCCAGGCTGATCGTTTGTTTGTTGCTTGTTATAAGGACATTTTCCTGTATTGGTCGAGTGATGATGATGGCAGACCATCTGACCGTTCAGAATTAAACTTAACCATTCACGCCATCAAGCCGTTCACACCGTCTGATCATTCACACACACACACCCACCCTCTCTCTCTCTCTCTCTCTCTCTCTCTCTCTCTCTCTCTCTCTCTCTCTCTCTCTCTCTGCAGCGACCATCTGCAGCCATTCAACACCAGATGATCTACACCACCGCCTCCACCACCACTCACGCCAGCCATACGTCGACCACTCACTCCCCCAGTGACACACACACACACACACACACACACACACACACACACACTCGTATGTATATATATATATATATATATATATATATATATATATATATATATATATATATATCTTTCAAACTATTCGCCATTTCCCGCATTAGCGAGGTAGCGTTAAGAACAGAGGACTGGGCCTTGAGGGAATACCCTCACCTGGCCCAATTCTCTGTTCCTTCTTTTGGAAAATTAAAAAAAAAACGAGAGGGGAGGATTTCCAGCCCCCCGCTCCCTCCCCTTTTAGTCGCCTTTTACGACACGCAGGGAATACGTGGGAAGTATTCTTTCTCCCCTATCCCCAGGGATAATATATATATATATATATATATATATATATATATATATATATATATATATATATATATATACATAAGCTTCCACGACCCCCGTCAGCCGAGACGTGGAACGCCAGACGGTCACTCGCCGTGAGCCGAGCGTGGCCTCGAAGTACAGGAGGCGTTAGGGCGGGTCGAAGTCACGGAGGAGTTCCTGCATAGGAGACCGGTGGGGTGGAGGGGGGGATGGGGGAAGGGGGGGGAGTGCCCCTGTGACGACAAGCCGCGGTCCTCCCCCTTCTCCTCCCTTCCCCTTCTCCTCCCCTCCCGCCGCCACCACCGCCACACCTCCTCTCCTCTCTTCTCTTCTTCCAGGACGATGATGAAAGTCCGGACCCGGACGCGGAGCCGGGGCTGGCCGAGGGAGGTGGTCCAGAGTGGTAGGGAGGAAGGGAGGGAGGAGGAGTGGGCGGTGGGGGGGGGGGGGGACTTAAGTTATTGAGGGGGGGAATTCCATGACGCGATGAATACATTAAGATAAGGACTTAAAATGGAGGGAGATGTTTTAAGGAGGCGATATACACATGTTGAGGTGTGTATGTGTGTGTGTGTGTGTGTGTGTGTGTGTGTGTGTGTGTGTGTGTGTGTGTGTGTGGTGAATGAGCACGTCAGGGTGTAGGACTGTGTTGCAGAATGGCGTCCTGGTGGTGGTGTGTGTGTGTGTGTGTGTGTGTGTGTGTGTGTGGTGAATGAGCACGTCAGGGTGTAGGACTGTGTTGCAGAATGGCGTCCTGGTGGTGTGTGTGTGTGTGTGTAGGATGGTGAGCAGTGGCTTAGGATGGTTGAAGCCTTGTCTTTAAGGCGGTGTAGGATGGTCCGTGACGGTGTGGGATGGTGTGCTACTCTTTAGGATGGTGTAGGATGGTTCTTGGCGATGTAGGATGATTGTGTGGGATGGTGTAGGATAGTTCGTGATGGTTCAGCCTTGTGCGGGGATGGTGCAGGATTGTTCGTGATGATGCAGGGCCATGTAGGATGTATCTTGATAGTCCAGGAGGGTATAGGATGGACTGTGATGGCGCTGTGTGATGGTGCAGGATAATTAGGATGATGCAGTATAACGCAGTTTGTTATAGGATAGTTCATTATAGTGAGGATGTCGTATAGTAACTGTATATGGTGTGAGGATGGTGTATGGTATAGTGTGTGGTGACTGTAGATGGTGTGAGGATGGTGTATGGTATGGTGTGTGGTGACTGTAGATGGTGTGAGGATGGTGTATGGTATGGTGTGTGGTGACTGTAGATGGTGTGAGGATGGTGTATGGTATGGTGTGTGGTGACTGTAGATGGTGTGAGGATGGTGTATGGTATGGTGTGTGGTGACTGGATGGTGTGAGGATGGTGTATGGTATGGTGTGTGGTGACTGTAGATGGTGTGAGGATAGTGTATGGTATGGTGTGTGGTGACTGTAGATGGTGTGAGGTGGAACACGATATCGTGAAGGATGTGTTCCACTGGTGTCAGACGACGTATTAGGGGAGGTGAATTGTGCATCATAGTGTAAACATGGCGTAGACGTTTACATGAGTTTCTATGAGAAAGACAGACAGCAGGAGGCCTGATTAGCCCACGACTGGGTTGTCTGGTGAATGCTGTTGCGAATCAGTGTATGACAGTGTAAAAAAAAAGGTGTACAATGGGCTGTATTATCATCATATAGTGCATGCCAGGTTGAGTGATGATGTAAGATTATTTGGAGGGATGCCTGACAGTGTATTGCAGTGTATGGGAGTGAGTGTTTGGTGTAGGATGATGTATAATCCGGTACTGATGGTGTAATGACGTTTAGTTGCATATTTCCTTCATGTAATTCAGGGGAGGAGAGGATAGGAATAATAGTAGACAGTACAGATCAGTTTAGGATGGGTGAAGCATCGTGAGGTAGAGGAAGACAGCACACAGGTGCTACCAGACGCTGGGTTACTGTCGGTAGGAGAGTACTGGATGGTAGACTTCGATGCCCAAGTGTATGGGATGGTGTGTGCCGGTGCAGAAGGGTGATGTGGTGTGTAGGATTGGGCGTTGTGGGAGAGAGAGAGAGAGTTGTCAGTCGTAGTATGGGAAGGTGTATCAAGTGCCTGAGAAGGTGTAGAACAGTGTAGGATGTAATTGGGTGGTGTAAAGACGGAAGAGGATAGTACAGAATGGTGTAGCGGGATGTTAGTTAGGATGGCGTAGAGTGGTGTAGGAAGGAACAGTGGGGTGTAGGATGGTTTTGTCATGATGTTGCGGTGGTGTGGGAAGGAACAGCATGGTGTAGGATGGCGTGGTGGTGTGTAGGATGGCGTGGTGGTGTGTAGGATGGCGTGGTGGTGTGCAGGATGGTGTAGGTTGGTGTTTGAGGGACCCCGGCGCGGACCAGGAGGGCAGAATGATGAGCACCACCGCGGCAGGAGGGAGTGGTGTAAGTATGTAGGACGGTGTTTGCATGACCTGGAACGCTGACCAGGATGGAGGGAGGATGAGCACGCCATTATCACGGCGGCGGCGGCGGTAGCAGGACGCGCGACAGGATGCAGTGACTGTGCAGGTCGTGGTCATGCAGCCACCCTCAGTGTCGCACAGTGTAGTGCACGTCTGGCGGCGCACGGCTCCCCTCACACCCAGGCCGGCACCAGGACACCTCCCTCCACTTGATCACCAGTAACCCACTAACGCCTATAACCACCCAGCACTAACTCCTATAACCACCCTGCACTGACTCCTATAACCACCCTGCACTGACTCCTATAACCACGCTGCACTGTCTCCTCCAGCCGCCCTGACTGGTGGAACCCAGACCAGAGAAAAAGGCGCCACAAGAAATAGTAATAATAAACACGAGACGCAGACGACAGATGCCTTATTTATTCATTCATCGACGGCGGATATGTCCCTGTAGCGCGTGCCGTCTGGACGTAAACCTTGATAATGTTCGGTTTTTATGAAGGCAGTGTCAAGCGTCGCCATCACTACGGTTTACAATCACGAGGGAACTTAACTGTTCGAAGGGCCTTAGGGGCGTATGGCAGCGATGGTTTAGAAAGGCGGGCGGGCGGCCGCCAGGGCCGAGGACATGAAACATACACCCAGTAAGACATACACCTGGGAAGACGTACACTTGGTAAGACATACACAAAGTACGACATACGCCTAGTAAGACGTACCCCTTGAGACATACACATAGTGAGATACACACCCGGTGATGGAAATATTGTTTCCACCATTTCTGCTTTTCTGATTTGATTTTCTTTACGTGTGTATGTGCTTGTGTGTCTGTGTCTGTTTGTTTGTTATATTTGCTTCTGCGTAACTGCCTATTTATTCCTTTATGAGGAGAGAATTTTACACTTTTGAGGCCCCGTCTCTTGTACTATTGTGTACCATCAAGAAGAGTTTTACATCTTTGTAGGCTGCTGGAGTTCACAGTCTCCCAGCTTCAGCCATTCCAACCACGTACTGCCTTTACCCTGAACCAGCATTACCTTACGTCCATCTTAACCACGATCCTTCTCAGTCTCTGGTCATAGCCTCTTGTAACCCTGGTACCGCACCTCCTGAAGAAGTGTCAACATTACCCACATGATGGAGGAACTTGAAGGTGGGTATCAGGTCACCTCCTCCTCTCTCTCCCCTTTTTTTTTTGTCTGAGGTGGACAGCTGTGCAGCCTTCAACATTTCAAACTAATCTCTTTTAATTCAAGTACCATCTGTTTGTAGTCACTTATTCGAACAGTGAGGAAGGGAGTTTTCTAGTTGGGCCCAATCTTATTCTTCTGTCTGTCTGCGAGAGAGAGAGAGAGAGAGAGAGAGAGAGAGAGAGAGAGAGAGAGAGAGAGAGAGAGAGAGAGAGAGAGAGATTATTTTCCACTTACGGCTTTCGATTCATGGGATCCATACTCTTCATTCTCACACGTTATTGTCGTGCACAGGCTTTCAATTCCACAGTACCTCTGTGTTCACCATTCCTTCATATAGGTTTTCCCCCACATCCGCTGTTGTACTAAGGAACAAAAAAAAAAAATGTTTTCTCACGTCCTTCCTGACTCTTGCTTTTGTCCAACTTCCTGTTGTGTCCCTCAAGTTGCGAGCCTTCCCTTTATGTCCAAGAACTGGTCTGTGTTATCATGGCGACCCTTGGAGTAATTTCAAGTCGGGTATCACGGCTTCCCTTGATTCCCCCCTTTGCTTATATTGTGAGGAGTTTCGGTGGGTGTCTCCTGCGTGCTTCATCCATCCCCCCCTCACAATCCTGGCTTTAATCTTACTGAAAGTCTTTGGGTCTTTCTCGATCTGTTTATTTTGTGATTTGTCGCGTAGGTGGGGGAACAAGATTGACGGCAGGTGTCCTGCCTTAGGTCGAACATGCCTTCGTCAGAATCTCTGCGGACCTGAATGCGCAGGTTCTTCTGTGGAACATCTGTTTGCCTATCTGCTCTTACCACACTAGTCTGTAAGTTTCTGATCTCTTCCACTGTCACAAACAGCTTAGAAAGGATCCAATGGTCTGTTGCTCTATGTATTTCTTTGTATTCTAAGATATAGATTTGCCACACTCACGATCCTTCTTAATGTAATTTTCTAGTGAGAGGTTAGTCTTCATGGCATCTCTTTGATCCATTTGGCAAGAATATTCATGTAGTTTTTCTGCTATTTGAACTTCGATCTGTCTTCACCTTTTCCCATCTAACTTACCATCGTTTGAGAAGAATCTCCTTTATCACTCATCAGCTCAGTCTTTCGGTGTATGCAAGGGCTGTTGTTTGTTGTATGTTTCGTCCTGTCTTCAGAAGCCATCTTCGTGCATATCAAGGGGTGGCGCGAGTCCATCTGGCTGGTTGTTTACATGGATAAGAAACAGGAGTGGTCCCAGTACCGAGCCCCGAGGGACTCCACCTGTTACCTTCACCCACCCTTGGAAACCTACTTCCGACGAGTGTTCTTTGACCTCCTTCCTGTTCAGTAGATCTCTAGGACCATGTGAGAAATTCTCCCTTACTGCCGGCCTGAAATTTGAGCTTCTACATCATACTGTGCAAGTATCGTTATCCAAAACCTTAAGCCAATGCAGATGTGCAGTCATCTCACTCTCCCGTCCTTTCCACGATATCGCGTTTACTCTCATCAAAGCGTATAAGATAATGTGTTTCAGATGATATCTTTGAACCCTCCTTGCTCTTCATGTTGCCAAAGAGTCCAATTATATGTAGTTCCTGACTATCTCTTCAAGGAGAGTGTGTGGACTATACTACTGTTGGAGACACTGTCCCGTAATTGTGGGCGAATTACGTATCGACTTTCATTAGACAATACGTGTGTTCCCTTGCTTTCCCTCAGTCCTCTTCTCCATCAGTAAGATCCAGAAATGTGTATAGGTAATCGAGGCGAAAGATCACAACACATTAGTCGGTAGCAGCATATGCATTGTATACGGGTTATAAACATAATTGGTAATCTATTTGGGAAGTGTTGAGCTGAGCTCATTGGCGCATGATATAAAACAATATAGCAAAAAGAATAATATATATATATATATATATATATATATATATATATATATATATATATATATATATATATACATATATATATATATATATATATATATATATATATATATATATATATATATATATATATATATATATATATATACATATATATATATACATATATATATATATATATATATATATATATATATATATATATATATATATATATATATATATATATATATTAATGAAAAGTTAAAAATGCTTATGATTCGGTTCAAGTGGAAAGGTTAATCAAGCGGAGGTGTGATGAGATGTATGAGGGCTTGATGAAAAGAGATGGTGAGCCTTGGGTAGGCTAGGATATAGGGAGATGGGAGCCAGAGGAGTGAGGGAGGAGAGCAAGGGAGAGTGAGGCGGGTAAGGGTGAGAGTTCCGGCGGCTAACATGTTCCTGGAAGAGCAGGTGAGTGGCCGCGACTCATTACCTGGGGTTCCAGTCCCAGTCCAGCCGCAAAAGCCTCTGTTCCTTCCGCCGGCCCCCTTTCCTTCCCCTCCCACCTGGTGGCGCTACTGCACCCCCCTCACCCACACCCCTGCAGGCACTGACGGTGCTCACCTCCACACCCTCCCACACACGCCGCCCCCGCGTCGTGCAGCCCCCCTTCAGGCGTACCACTCATCCAGGTGTTTGCTCTCTTTCCAAACGATCGTGCCTCATTTTAGACAGTGTCACCCCCTCCTCCTCCTCCTCCTTCTCCTCAGGGCCAGTCCTGATACCCGATACCAGGCGGTAGTACCTCATACAGGTAGAAGTGCGCTCCTTTTCCCTCATGTGGACCTGTAGCATCGTGGGTTAGGACCGACAAGTCTTCATTCAGAAGACCTGAGAGTAGAGAGTTAGAGGATCAGTTGTCTCCTCGCAAAACATGGACGAACCCGCGGGTGGATAGGAGAGAGATTCTTAACGGACCCGCGGGTGGATAGGAGAGAGATTCTTAACGGACCCACGGGTGGATAGGAGAGAGATTCTTGACGGACCCGCGGGTGGATAGGAGAGAGATTCTTAACGGACCCGCGGGTGGATAGGAGAGAGATTTTTGACGGACCCGCGGGTGGATAGGAGAGATATTCTTAACGGACCCGCGGGTGGATAGGAGAGAGATTCTTAACGGACCCACGGGTGGATAGGAGAGAGATTCTTAACGGACCCGCGGGTGGATAGGAGAGAGATTGTTGACGGACCCGCGGGTGGATAGGAGAGAGATTCTTGACGGACCCGCGGGTGGATAGGAGAGAGATTCTTGACGGACCCGCGGGTGGATAGGAGAGAGATTCTTGACGGACCCGCGGGTGGATAGGAGAGAGATTCTTAACGGACCCACGGGTGGATAGGAGAGAGATTGTTGACGGACCCGCGGGTGGATAGGAGAGAGATTCTTGACGGACCCGCGGGTGGATAGGATAAATATTCTCAACACCATCCATTTTCTCCCCTAGTGTAATAATGTCTTTTGAGCGTGTCTCGGCCAGACAGCGGGTGGATAGGACAGTGAAAGAGAGCGTTTTTCATGTTTTACCCCAGACAGTGGATGGGTAGGGGGAGTGCAAGACGTGTCTCCTGTCTGTCTGTTTCGAGGCTAGACGTTGCATTAACATCCCATCGGTTAGCGATGACCTCCCCCTACACACACACACACCAGGCACTGGAACCACTTTATCCCCCCCCCCCCCCCTCACCAACAGAACTTGGCACCCCTGTCTGCATTAGAAAAAAAAAGGGCAAGGGGATACATGTTAAAAAGAACAGTGTGGAACAGAAGAATGGGGGAGAAATTGAGAACATTTTTGTTCGTTTGTTTTTATGCACGAGGAAGTAAAGACGTTTTTTGTTCAGGGTAAACGTGGGATGGGTGAGAAATGGAAGGGACTGTGGCGGAACAGCTGTTGGAGGAGGTGCTTAAATGGTAGAGGCGATGGTTTAGAGTGATGAGGGAAGGGAGATGGAATAGGCTGTCTGTGGAGGAAAGGGTTGATGAAACGCTGATAGGAAAGGGTAGAGGAATGGATAAAGATGGAACAGGGAACATGGGTAGAGAATAAGGTGGTGAACAGAGGCACAGGATGATTGTGAAAGGCATAGAGTGCGGTAGTGAAACAGGGGCACAAAGTATAATCATACCGAGGCATAGAGTATGACAGTCAGTAAGAGGTACAAATCATGTTAGTGAAAGTGGCACAGAGCATGATATGAAACAGACACCAAGTATGGTGTTATAACAAAGGCACAGAGTACTGTGTTATAACGGAGGCGCAGAGTTTGGTGTTATAGCTGTGGCACAGAGTATGGTGTTATAGCTGAGGCACAGAGAATGGTGTTATAGCTGAGGCACAGAGTATGGTGTTAGCTGAGGCACAGAGAATGGTGTTATAGCTGAGGTACAGAGTATGGTGTTATAGGTGAGGCACAGAGTTTGGTGTTATAGCTGAGGCACAGAGTATGGTGTTATAGCTGAGACAAGGACTTTGGTGTTGTAGCTGAGGCACAGAGTATGGTGTTATAGCTGAGGCACAGAGTATGGTGTTATAGCTGAGGCACAGAGTATGATGTTATAGCTGAGGCACAGAGTATGGTGTTGTAGCCGAGGCACAGAGTATGGTGTTGTAGCTGAGGCACAGAGTATGGTGTTGTAGCTGAGGCACAGAACATGATGTTATAGCTGAGGCACAGAGTATGGTGTTGTAGCTGAGGCACAGAGTATGGTGTTGTAGCTGAGGCACAGAGTATGGTGTTGTAGCTGAGGCACAGAGTATGGTGTTATAGCTGAGGCACAGAGTATGGTGTTGTAGCTGTGGCAGAGTATGGTGTTGTAGCTGAGGCACAGAGTATGGTGTTGTAGCTGAGGCACAGAGTATGGTGTTATAGCTGAGGCACAGAGTATGGTGTTGTAGCTGAGGCACATAGTATGGCGTTGTAGCTGAGGCACAGAGTATGGTGTTGTAGCTGAGGCACAGAGTATGGTGTTGTAGCTGAGGCACAGAGTATGGTGTTGTAGCTGAGGCACAGAGTATGGTGTTATAGCTGAGGCACAGAGCATGGTGTTGTAGCTGAGGCACAGAGTATGGTGTTGTAGCTGTGGCACAGAGTATGGTGTTGTAGCTGAGGCACAGAGTATGGTGTTGTAGCTGAGGCACAGAGTATGGTGTTATAGCTGAGGCACAGAGTATGGTGTTGTAGCTGAGGCACATAGTATGGTGTTGTAGCTGAGGCAGAGAGTATGGTGTTGTAGCTGAGGCAGAGAGTATGGTGTTGTAGCTGAGGCACAGAGTATGGTGTTATAGCTGAGGCAGAGAGTATGGTGTTATAGCTGAGGCACAGAGTATGGTGTAGCTGAGGCACAGAGCATGGTGTTGTAGCTGTGGCACAGAGTATGGTGTTGTAGCTGAGGCACAGAGCATGGTGTTGTAGCTGTGGCACAGAGTATGGTGTTGTAGCTGAGGCACAGAGTATGGTGTTATAGCTGAGGCAGAGAGTATGGTGTTGTAGCTGAGGCACAGAGTATGGTGTTGTAGCTGAGGCACAGAGTATGGTGTTGTAGCTGAGGCACAGAGTATGGTGTTGTAGCTGAGGCACAGAGTATGGTGTTGTAGCTGAGGCACAGAGTATGGTGTTGTAGCTGAGGCACAGAGTATGGTGTTATAGCTGAGGCACAGAGTATGGTGTTGTAGCTGAGGCACAGAGTATGGTGTTATAGCTGAGGCACAGAGTATGGTGTTGTAGCTGAGGCACATAGTATGGTGTTGTAGCTGAGGCACAGAGTATGGTGTTGTAGCTGAGGCACAGAGTATGGTGTTGTAGCTGAGGCACAGAGCATGGTGTTGTAGCTGTGGCACAGAGTATGGTGTTGTAGCTGAGGCACAGAGTATGGTGTTATAGCTGAGGCACAGAGGTTGGTGTTGTAGCTGAGGCACAGAGTATGGTGTTGTAGCTGAGGCACAGAGCATGGCATCAGCAGAGGAGTGGAGGAGCGAGAGGCCTCCTCTGGCTGGGGGGAGGTCAGGTAGGGTTTTTGTTCCAGTAATCAAATTTATGGCAGCTGGGGAACCGTCAGTGTATCACATTTATTAAGCTAATCTGGAACATCTGCCTCACCTCTCGGGGGTCACTCACCTCCCGAACACGAACGGTACGGCGCTCGAGCACCGCCGACGGTACGGGTGGTACGCGGGTGTGGAGGAGGACAAGAGGCACGACGGTATGACCCTTAGGGTGAGGGGGATGGTTATTATGACGGCTGCGGCCTTTGACCCGGTCTCTCAGGGGGTCTGATCAAAGGCCCAGGACCATACCGTCCCAAAGGGCCGTAGTACCCTGGCGCGCAGTGGTGGTCGTACGTACGGCCGTGCTCAGGGGGAGACAATGAGTTACAGAACGTAAGTGTCATGCCACGAACGCAACTGTCTGCCAACCTGCCACAACAGCGCTGACGGTCAGCGACATACACACACACACACACACACACACACACACACACACACTGCAGCTGTGGAGAGAGAGAGAGAGAGAGAGAGAGAGAGAGAGAGAGAGAGAGAGAGAGAGAGAGAGAGAGAGAGAGAGAGAGCACTGCAGGCAGGGTGATAAATGGAGTGCATGTCAGAGCAATATCGATTACTGCTTTTTTCCAGTTGGTCCGGCGAGCTGCTGTCATGGGGAGGGTGGGGTGTCCCCCCCTCTCTCCGGGGGCCCGCTGTCTGCCTGACCGGTGGACTGCAGGAAGTTGCATGGCCTTCCCGTCCCGGACACACAGTGCTATGATGCTGCACTGTGGGGCGGGATGGGTGCTCACTTGGTGTGGGAAGGCGTCGTGTGGTGTGGGGTGGGTACGGAATGGGTGTACAGTGGTGTGCGAGGACGCCCTGTGGTGTGGGATGGGTACAGATGGATGTGGGATGGGTACGGAATGTGTGTACGGTGGGTGTGAGATGGGTGAACGATGGTGCGGGATGGTGTGGGATGGCGTAGTGTGGTGTGGGGTGGGTGTACAGTCGTGTAGGATGGTGTGGGATGGCCGTTCGGTGGTTTGGGATAGTGTGGGATAGGTGTGCGATAGTGTGGGATGATGTAATGTGGTGGGACGGGTGTAGTGCGGTGTGGAATGGGTATAGCGTTGCACGGAATGGGCGTAGTGTGACGTGGCATTGGTGTGGTGTGGTGTAGGATGGCGTAGTGTGGTGTGGGTTGGGTGTACAGTCATTTAGGATGGTGTGGGATGACGCAATGTGGAAGGGAGGGAGGGTGTAGTGTGGTGTAGGATTGGTTCACGGTCTTGTAGGATGACCAGATGAGAATGCTTTATGCTGTGGTATGGTACACATGGGTCAGGATGATACACAGAATAGAGCTCGCTGACAGGATGATGAACACACACACACACACACACACACACACAGCATTTCTGTGATAGTGTGGGGTGAAGGGCACATAGCAGAGGGTACATGGAGATAAGGATGGAGCGCACTGTGGGTACAGTCCGTGGCAGGGGGTTAGGTCGAGGCGAGCATAGAGCGCACACACTGTGTGCCATAGTTCGACATACGAGGGGGTGACAGGTGGGGCACAGGGAGCCGTTTAGATACAAGGTAGGACGTCGTGAGCTGTGTTCATCCATAGCGACGGAGCACATCAGTATACAACATTGAAACGATTCTGACGATGATGGTTACACAAAGGTGGGTCATCGTCGTAGAGCATACGATTGGCATACAGTATACCAGAGTATACCGGCACGGTTAGTGATACACGGTAGGTTGAAGGGTATATCACGTACGTCTTTCATCCACAGGATATACAGGGACATTCATTCATGCAGGGTGTAGTTCATGAAATCACTGATTTTAGCGTAGTGAATAGCGTATCGTTCAGGTGTGTGTGTGTGTGTGTGTGTGTGTGTGTGTGTGTGTGTCAGGTGCAGAGAAGAGGTGACACTCGTAATACTCGGGGTCATAGTTTCCAGGAATTAGCCAGATGTATGAACCTGTTCAGTTACAGTACCGTAGTGTTTGGTTACGTGTGCGATGTCCTCCGTACCGATGTTGTGGAGGCTTGAAGTGATCATGACATTCTTACACTGCAGGGTAACATAGGATGAGGCAGGATATCACAGGATGGCGCGGGATAACACAGGATGATGCATGGCAACACAGGATGAGGCAGGGTAACACAGGATGGTGCAGGATAACACAAAATGGTGCAGGATAGCACAGGAGGGCGTAAGACAACGCAAGATAGTGGAAGATAACACGGTTCAGTACAGGATGATACAGGATGCTGCAAGATAACACAGGATGGTACAGGATAACAGAGGGTAATGCGGAATGATAGCAACAACACAGGATGGTGCAGGAAGGGGAAGCGAGGGTAACATAGCCCCTCTCCCCCTCTCTCCCCCTCTCCACAGATCAGGTGAGTAACGGGGTGGGTGAAGGGAAGGATGGGCACAGATCAGGTGAGTAACGGGGTGGGTGAAGGGAAGGATGGGCACAGACCAGGTGAGTAACGGGGTGGGTGAAGGGAAGGATGGGCACAGACCAGGTGAGTAACGGGGTGGGTGAAGGGAAGGATGGGCACAGACCAGGTGAGTAACGGGGTGGGGGAAGGATGGGGCTGGCAACATTTAACACAGCAGTGACAACCTCCCTGATACAATACTGGGAATTTTATTGTAAAATCAATAAGTACTGAGTTGCTGGCCCGCTGCTGCCTCGCTCGGCCAGACAGACTCCACACCAGCCTCCCAGACCTGGCCAAGTGGGCCAGCGACGCCTCCCCCCCCTCAACCTCCCCCTCAACCTCTAGCCTCGCCCCCCCTTCAGCCATTTCTCCCCCCCACCCCCCTGGCCAAGTGAAGGTGGACCGCACCTGGGAGGTGGCCAAGGGAAGCGACCAATGGATAGGCGGGGGGAACTGAGGGAAATCGAGCTTCAGGAGGTGGTGGAGGACCGGGAGAATCCTCTAATGATGGGAGGGTGGTTAGCCCGGCGTGCTTTGACTGCTGCTTGAAGTGCACACCTGGCGAAGCGCCTGGTCACGGATCGCTTTTGTGCTTGCAGGCTCTCTCTCTCTCTCTCTCTCTCTCTCTCTCTCTCTCTCTCTCTCTCTCTCTCTCTCTCTCTCTCTCTCTCTCGCCGGCCCCCGGTACATCTGGGCTCAGCCACTCAGGGGCACTTGCATGCAGACCGCGACCACGTAACAACCCCTTCCGTTCCAGCCAGCCGACCAGCCTCTCGTTGTCGGTGTTGTGACCACATGAGTACGACGGATACCTCCCCTGGGGTACGATTGAGTGAGTCATCGTATCCCAGGGGTTGAGTCACCCTACACAGTGGGTTAAAGCGAGCGTTCTACTCAAGGGGTTGAGCCGTCGTACTCAAGAGGTTAAGCTTTCGTACCCAAAGGGTTAATCAGTTGTACTCAAGGGGTTAAGCAGTCGTACCCAAGTAATTAATCAGTTGTACTCAAGGGGTTAAGCAGTCGTACCCAAGGGCTTCATGAGTCGTACTTAAGGGGTTAATTAGTCGTACCCAAGGGCTTAATCAGTCGTACCCAAGGGGTTAATCAGTCGTCCTCAAGTGATTAATCAGTTGTACTCAAGGGGTTAAGCAGTCGTACCCAAGTAATTAATCAGTTGTACTCAAGGGGTTAAGCAGTCGTACCCAAGGGCTTAATGAGTCGTACTGAAGGGGTTAATCAGTCGTCCTCAAGTGATTAATCAGTTGTACTCAAGGGGTTAAGCAGTCGTACCCAAGAGCTTAATGAGTCGTACTGAAGGGGTTAATCAGTCGTCCTCAAGTGATTAATCACTCAAGGGGTTAAGCAGTCGTACCCAAGTAATTAATCAGTTGTACTCAAGGGGTTAAGCAGTCGTACCCAAGGGCTTCACGAGTCGTACTTAAGGGGTTGGTTAGTCGTACCCAAGGGCTTAATGAGTCGTACTGAAGGGGTTAATCAGTCGTCCTCAAGTGATTAATCAGTTGTACTCAAGGGGTTAAGCAGTCGTACCCAAGAGCTTAATGAGTCGTACTGAAGGGTTTAATCAGTCGTCCTCAAGTGATTAATCACTCAAGGGGTTAAGCAGTCGTACCCAAGGGCTTAATGAGTGGCACTCAAGGGGTAAAGTCGACCGACTTACATAGAGTTAAGTCAGCGTCTTTAGGGAGTCCCATGTCGTGCATCTCTGGAAATGTTGCTCGCCTAATATTTGATCCTCATAACATCACTTCTCTTCTGACGTCTGTGATATTCTTCATCTCATTCCAGGTCATAAAACATCCTCATGAGGTTGGAATTATCAGTAACTATATGGCGACGATACAGAAAGGTAAAGAGACTTAGAAGTAACCCATTATTCCCTTTCATTGATCGAGAAGAATTTCGTATACAGTATTTTTGATGGTAGTGTACGTGTGTGTGTGTACGTGTGTGTGTGTGTGTGTGTGTGTGTGTGTGTGTGTGTGTGTGTGTTTTGTTTACTTGTCTCGCAGGAGTGTACTACATGGCCGGTAATGTATGATATGGACGTAAGATGTAATTACCAATGATTACAGGGTAGAGGTTTTCAGAACACGTCCTGAGCACGACAGGGGCCAGACACGAGTCTGTTCCCAGCAGGGCTGGGGCGTCTGTACATACGAGGCAAGTTATAACAAAATTATATATATATATATATATATATATATATATATATATATATATATATATATATATATATATATATATATGTGTGTGTGTGTGTGTGTGTGTGTGTGTGTGTGTGTGTGTGTTTTGCACGTTTTCTACCCCAGTCGCCTTGAATAAGACGAACCAAACAAACAAATCGTTTAAGCTTTTTACCTGACGTTGCTTCTCGACTGTGGGGAGTTGGGGGGTTGTTTCCCTTTCAGAAGCCAAGGCATCGGCCATCATCCTTCAAAAAGTTCCGCTCAAGACGCCGTAATGGTGATAGAAAAAAAAAAAGAAGAAAAAGATAAGATCAAAGATCACTTGTGATAGACGCCGAGGTCGTTGATGATTTATAGAGGGATCCTATCCTAACTCGAGCTCTGGCAAATGGCCGCCACTAAATTTCTTATAAAGCAGTCAGATTTCCGCTTTGAGAAAAGAAAGGCGGGAAGAAGTGGATGAAGAGAGAGAATTTAGGGGGGGCGGGCTTCGATGAGAATCAGACGCTGTTCCTTAACAGGGTTTCCCATAGAGCGAGGTTGAAAGACACACATTCGACATATTCCATCCTCCGAAACCTGACCCATATATGAATCCCAGGGTCACTACTACACGGCGCCTTGCCCAGATGACACACTCTATAGTGGTGGGGTACGCCGTGCTCCGTCGTAGGTGGGTGTGTATGGAGGGTTGTGCATTCTGTTCGACGTCCTGGAAGCAAAAGTGTGCATGGAGGGTTGTGCATTCTGTTCGACGCCCTGGAAGCAAAAGTGTGCATGGAGGGTTGTGCATTCTGTTCGACGCCCTGGAAGCAAAAGTGTGCATGGAGGGTTGTGCATTCTGTTCGACGCCCTGGAAGCAAAAGTGTGCATGGAGGGTTGTGCATTCTGTTCGACGTCCTGGAAGCAAAACTGTGCATGGAGGGGTTGTGCATTCTGTTCGACGCCCTGGAAGCAAAAGTGTGCATGGAGGGGTTGTGCATTCTGTTCGACGCCCTGGAAGCAAAAGTGTGCATGGAGGGTTGTGCATTCTGTTCGACGCCCTGGAAGCAAAAGTGTGCATGGAGGGTTGTGCATTCTGTTCGACGCCCTGGAAGCAAAAGTGTGCATGGAGGGTTGTGCATTCTGTTCGACGTCCTGGAAGCAAAAGTGTGCATGGAGGGTTGTGCATTCTGTTCGACGTCCTGAAAGCAAAAGTGTGCATAGAGGGTTGTGCATTCTGTTCGACGTCCTGAAAGCAAAAGTGTGCATGGAGGGTTGTGCATTCTGTTCGACGTCCTGGAAGCAAAAGTGTGCATGGAGGGTTGTGCATTCTGTTCGACGTCCTGGAAGCAAAAGTGTGCATGGAGGGTTGTGCATTCTGTTCGACGTCCTGGAAGCAAAAGTGTGCATGGAGGGTTGTGCATTCTGTTCGACGTCCTAGCAAAAGTGTGCATGGAGGGTTGTGCATTCTGTTCGACGTCCTGGAAGCAAAAGTGTGCATGGAGGGTTGTGCATTCTGTTCGACGTCCTGGAAGCAAAAGTGTGTGTCTCAGAAGCAGCCAGACGACCCGAGGGAAACGTGAATGAATAAATTTCTATCAGAATGCTTAGATTCGTGAATGAATAAATTTCTAACAAGAGTGCTAAGATTCGTAAGTAAAAAAAAAAATAGATACAGAAATGAGGACTTGATCATTATAATGATAGCTACACCATGACATGTATTGTATTTCCCTGGAAGGGTGTCGTAGTATAGTACTATTTTCTCCGCCTTTAACTAGAAGGCCTGTAATCCCATTTCCATGAATATATCATCATCCTCTGAGACCTTGAAAAAATGAACAGCGCTGCTCTGACCTCTACGGTAACCCAGATGTAATTATTCAAGATGTTCGAAGGGCCTCTTCAGTTATGTCTCTCGGAAAAGGTTTGTTTCTGTCTCGGGCGACACACACACACACACACACACACACACACACACACACACACACACACACATACATATACATATTCTAGTGAAGTCAAAACTAATTCCGTTGATGATATCAGTGAGAAGGGGGGGGGGGAAAAAAAACACACCCATCTACAGCATATTATCAGTCCACGCCATTAAGATGCAGAAGTATTCTGTAGGCGTAGATTTCGCCCACGATTTATAATAAGCCTGCTCAGGAGATGACGCACGTAGGTAGGTGTAGGTCGCACTACAACTACGGGAAAGAAAACGATGCAAAATATGTGTTCGAGGGGGAAGGGCGGGAGGGAAGGGGGTGGATTTGTACATTTGCAATGGAGACTTCTTTTCGTTCATACGTTTCCAGCAGATGATCCGCGGGGCTAACCTGTAGTGTTCGCGAGTACGAGACTCGAGGATGAGGGGGTTGGTTGGTTTATTTATTACTGCCGTAAATCACTCAGCTCAGGTGGGATGCGTCCACCACCTACCCCTCAACCCCGGTCTGGTTAGCTACTACCACCACCACTCGGCAACTCATACTGCTCTCTCTCTCTCTCTCTCTCTCTCTCTCTCTCTCTCTCTCTCTCTCTCTCTCTCTCTCTCTCTCTCTCTCAGACACGTTAAGAGCCTCTCCTGCACTGTCCTGGTCGTGGTTGAGCGAGGTGTGACCCCCCGGTCCAAGAGAACAAATTAAGCTCATACTGAACTCTCATTAATGTACTCTCTCTCTCTCTCTCTCTCTCTCTCTCTCTCTCTCTCTCTCTCTCTCTCCTGGTGGGTAATTAATCTCAAGTGCCCTTGTTCATAATCACCCTACGACTTGTACTTGAGAGCCCCTCATTAATGCCGGTAATCAACAGTAATCCAGAAAATTATCCACACGAGAAGTGCGTGTCGAGGTGTGTGAGACTCCCTGCAGGTGTGGAGGTCAGTGGCTTATGCAGGTGTTGAGATCAGTTGCTCTTGCAGGTGTAGAAGTGAGCGGCTCTTGCAGGTGTAGAGGTTAGCGGCTGTTGCAGGTGTAGAGGTTAGTGGTTCTTGCAGGTGTAGAGGTCATTGGTTCTTGCAGATGTAGAGGTTAGCGACTCTTGCAGGTGTAGAGGTTAGCGGCTCTTGCAGGTGTAGAAGTTAGCAGCTCTTGCAGGTGTAGAGGTTAGTGGCTCTTCCAGGTGTAGAGGTTAGCGGCTCTTGCAGGTGTAGAGGTTAGTGGTTCTTGCAGGTGTAGAGGTTAGCGGCTCTTGCAGGTGTAGAGGTTAGTGGTTCTTGCAGGTGTCGAGGTTAGTGGTTCTTGCAGGTGTCGAGGTTAGTGGCTGTTGCAGGTGTCGAGGTTAGCGGCTCTTGCAGGTGTAGAGGTTAGTGGTTCTTGCAGGTGTAGAGGTTATCGGCTCTTGCAGGTGTAGAGGTTATCGGCTCTTGCAGGTGTGGAGGTTAGTGGCTCTTGCAGGTGTAGAGGTTAGCGAGTCTTGCAGGTGTAGAGGTTAGTGGCTGTTGCAGGTGTAGAAGTTAGCGGCTCTTGCAGGTGTAGAGGTTAGCGGCTCTTGCAGGTGTAGAGGTTAGCGGCTCTTGCAGATGTAGAAGTTAGCGGCTCTTGCAGGTGTAGAGGTTCGTGGTTCTTGCAGGTGTGGAGATTTGTGGCTCTTGCAGGTGTAGAGGTTAGCGGCTCTTGCAGGTGTGGAGGTTAGTGGCTCTTGCAGGTGTAGAGGTCATTGGCTCTTGTGGCAGTTGTGTAGAAGAGTTCGGTGGAGCAGTTCGTCCTTCGCTTACAATTTGTGGATTACTTATCAAATGATAAGTTGCCTCTCTTGTTTAGGGGCGTCGGAGACGCATGAATGGGGTCGTAGATCGTGTTGGCCGACGCACTGAACGGGCTGTTGCTGCTGGCCCCTTTTGAGCGACGCGCTAACGACTCGTTGCTCTTGTTAAGGGGACGTCAGTGAAGCATTATCAAAGGAAGATCCACCAAACTGTCTGAGGAGCACGTTGGCACCACACCTTGTGACTCAGCTTGGTAATACAGCGAGCTGTGGGTGGCGGCGGCTGCCACTGTTCTCAGGGCCGCGCTGCCCTTCACTCGATGGGATTAAGTAGATCCTTCACAGAGGTAGCACACACACACACACACACACACACACACCCATCGGTCAGCACGGGTCAGACCGGCGTGGTCGGACCAGTACGGGATCAGATTCTGGGCGTGGCCGTTGGCCCACACCCAACCCAGGTATTCATACTCCTCTCGGGGCTGGCCGATATATGGTTATGAATACATTGGAGTGAAGACAAGACGTGTCAATACGAAGTCAAGAGGCGGGGGCAACACGAGGGTAAAACTCTCCTCCCCGCAACACACAAATAGTAATCACAAATAGTAATCAGAGATTGTAATCACACAGACACATTAGATGATGGAACTGTGAATGTTGATAGCTTACGTACGCAAGTACATAAATTCGTACGGCAGAAGATGGGCCCGCGCCCCCGCTCTCACGAGTGTAGAACTCCCTCCCTGTACAGTACAAATAAGATGATTACAAAAACGTAATCACAAGAATGTAATTACACATGTACACTGACAGCTTCCTGGTCGTAGGCCGTATATCTTTCCCACGTCCTTCCCGGCTGACGTGGGGCACCGCTTTCCCTGGGTCACGTGCTCAACTCTACGGGATATTCTGTGTCTATTTCACAATGACTGGTGGCCACCAGACCTCCTCCTCCTCCTCCTCCTCCTCCGTCAGCGCACGTTTGGTAGTCTACCTAACTCCAGGTCCACCAGGTGGCTGGAAGGGAGGCTGGGGAAGGTATTTCTTAATGGTTCACTGGAAGGAAGGGTTTTAAGATTTGATGAATCTGTGGAGACGAATTTGTTGGAGGGTGTTTTTGGGGAGTGTTAACTGGAGGGGGGAACGACTGGTTTTGGGTGTTGATGCTGCACTGTGAGGAGCTGATCCTTCACTGTGGAGAGTGGATGCTACACTGTGGACAGTTGATGCTACACTGTGGGCCGTTGATGCTACATTATGGAGAGCTTAGGCTACACTGTGGACAATTGATGCTACATTTTAGAATTTGTCTTATCCCACAGGGTTCCCAACCCCGACTCTATCGCACCAAGATGGGAGTGTGACCTGATAGAGATCGTAATGAAGACAGGAATGAAGACCAAAAACGGAATTCAACCTTCAAAATGTCCATGACATGGATGACATTCTGCCTTATGTGCTCATAAAGTCGAAGCTATGGTGATGAAAGACCTTCGTGACCATTACAAAATATTCGTAAGGTAAGGTCCCAGACCGAGAAGAAGGGGTAGAAGACCTCTCGAAACCATCGTAAGGTGTACGTAAGGTGAGGTAAGGTCCCGGACCCAGGTGTGGGGTAGAAGACCTCCGAAACCATCGTAAGGTATACTTGAGGCAAAGTAAGGTCCCAGACCCAGCTGTGGGGTAGAAGACCTCCGAAATCGTCGTAAGGTATACTTGAGGTAAGGTAAGGTCCCAGACCCAGCTATGGGGGTAGTATACCTCCAAAACCATCGCAAGGTATACGTATGATATGATCCTAGACCGAGCTTTGGGGGTAGAAGATATCGTAAACTATCGTAAAATATGCCTAAGGTAAGGTAAGATACCAGACCGAGCTGTGAGAGGTACATGACCACCAGAACTATCGCCAGGTGTGTAAACATGAGAGAAGGCTTCGAACTGGCCATCATGAAGGAAAGGAAAATAAGCGGGACATGAATACCTTTCAGTCCACGCAAACGTCGACATTCGAAGAGGGTTCTGTGCTACCTGAGTGCAAGAGAACTAATTTTGGCCCTGTCATTAAGATGATAGTCATGGACTACGTATCTGAGTCACTAACTGATACGTTCTTCAGTGTACCGAGTGAGAATAGGAAACAGTGGGAATTACTCTATGACCAAGAAAAACTATATAAATGAAAAATAGTTTAAATTTAGATGAGAGATACGGCATCACAGACCTGAACTTCTCTAAGAAAGTAATAGAAAGTAAAGAAGATCATCTTAAAGAATGATGGTTGTGTGAATCATATATTTATGGAAAACCAGAAGGTTTTTGCCACTCAGTAACAAGAGGTTAGTTCGTGAGGAATTGAGGATAGGTATTCGAGAATGGCCTCTCGAATAAAGCGAAAATTATCGAGTTGGTAATGTGGGGAGGAGACGCCAAAGATACCTTTTCCATCTGGACGAAAGAAATAAGTGGAGTTCTTCAGGTTCTGAGGGACAGGTCCATTGTTATTCTCGTTTTTGTGGAAATGACTCGCCAGAGGATGTGATTCATACCTGAATATGTCTGCAGATGATGCCAAGGTTATGAATGAAGTATTGGACATTCGAGAGAGTCCAGGGTATTCCAGCGAGGCCTGGACGAGATGCAATACTGGCAAGTCATATTGGCCAATATCAAAAGGTTGGCAGGACTTCGTCATAGATCATTAAGTAAGAAATTAATTAAAGAAAAGGAACTTGGCTGGCGGTAATGGTTCCACATAATGTTTGGCTTATCACGAGAGAATCGCAAGAGGAGACAGTCCTTCACCTTGGTCGCTGTCGGAGATGCTTTGAGGGACGTTGTCAAGAAAGTGTTCAAGGAAGTATTTACTCCCGTTCGAAGTAGGTTAGAGTTGGCATCGAAAGGCCTCCGCTCTAGGGGCGTACAGAGCTACCAGAGATGGTCCAGAGAAATGTTGACATAATGCCAGGATTGTATAGATGGTATGGGTTATGCAAATCAGCAGAGACGCGTTCTAGTTCTCGAAGTCGGGGAAGGCAGGACCATACTAATTACCTTTTAAAACCCATACTGACTTTAGTTGTGTAATTAGAGACAAGTGGTTCCAAGTAGATGGGCAATGCATAACTACAGGGCTTATGAGGATAGTGAAAAAAAGAAAGTAGGAACCCGCATAGGTTCGAATCCTGGGCCTACATTTTACCCTGATGTTCATCCTCTCCTCGAGGTTGGTCTATTTATATATATCTTAGGCTAAGGTTTATCTATATATCTGTCTCTCTGTCTATCTATGTATCTACCTATCTATCTGCGTAGAAGGGACAGGATAAATTTCTCCTTTTGAAACAAGAAAGTTTTTAGTTCGTCAATTGACTTTGATGCAGCCTCTCCATTCGTGACTTTTCACTCTAGCAGGTGGAGTCTAGTAACGCCAATATATATATATATATATATATATATATATATATATATATATATATATATATATATATATATATATATATATATATATATATATATATGTGTGTGTGTGTGTGTGTGTGTGTGTGTGTGTGTGTGTGTGTGTGCTTGAAACTTAAGATGAACCAGGCCAGGAATAAGATAATAGAACAGATTCTTCCCATTGACTGTGTTTCAAAGGAGTTTAATTTCCTTGACGGTAACCAAGTAAAAAGATAAAGCCAAAACTTCTCCTTGACCTACCAGGTAGGGTACGTGAGGTCTATGTGGCTCAATGCTGTGGAATGGAGGAAATTGAATAAACGATTAAATGAAGGAATAAGAATGAAGAAAAAAAGAGCAATGGGATAGAAAAACGAGTGATAAGAACATGAGGAGATAAAAGTGGGAAATGAAATAACAGGAGATCGAAAGACTGGGAGGAAATGAAGGAAAAGATGTAGACGAATTAAAAAATGTACCAGGAGAAAAGTCGGCTAATGTCAGTAAAGGAAAATAAGGGAATAACAGACCAGGAGATAATGAAAGAACAGAAGGAAATCAAAGGACCCGTCTGTAATGAAGAGGATGGAAATGAAAAGATGACCAGATGGTAATGACAGGACAAAATGCATTGAAGGAGACGACATAAAAAGTGGGTAAGGTTAATATATTGAAAGATCACAGCGATTCATATACTTCAAATTACTGTCAGTAGAAAAAACAAAAAGAGAAGCTGTCTTTCCCGATCGTGACGTGAATAATGAATAATCAAGGCTACGTATATGAAAATTATGAAAGCCATTTTCTTTGTATGAATCCATATTTTTACGAACTCTTAGTAATAGGTTAGGTTAGGTTAGGACCAATCATAGAGGTAGGTTGAGGGGCGCATAGATCTGTGTTTGAAAAACCCAAGGGTGATTTTATTTTGCCTATTTTGAGGTCGGGGATTAATCTTATGAGGTTACTCATCTCTTACAGTCATCTTCTACCCCTCCTCGTTGATCACCGTCGGTGTGATTAATCATAGTCACTTATTTTCTCATCTCGTTATGCCCGATGTTGGCGAGGCATTTCGTCGAGTTTCCGGTATGTGTTGGTCGGTCGGTTTGACCCCCAGTGTGTGTGAGTCCAACACGAACACATCCGGCGGGAAACTCACGCCAAACATCACTTCATGACCTTTACCCTCGATGTCTGTGTTGTCCTGGACGCGTTGCGAACTTGATGTGATTGAAATGTAAATTTACGGTTTGGGGAAACGTATTTGTTATAGGATTGTATAGACGATTAGTGTGGGTTTTTGTAGAGGCGTTGGAGGAGTGGGTTGTGTGGTGGTAACACTGCTCAACCACGAGGAGGAAGGCTTCCTGCATTCCTCCTGCAGAGGACACGGTATGTCACGCACCGTGATTGGTCCTTACGGCTGACGTGGGCGGAGCATCGCCGTCTTGAATCCACCAATCGCAGGCCCCGAGAACAGTAGCCGGTATGGGGACTACGGGACCGGATACGAGAAATCGAACTTCGACAGTATTAGACGTGAACTATTTACCATTATACACATATTTTTTTTTTTTTCTCTCTCGTCAAAGGCTTGAGCCGTAAATTTCATCCATGCAAAGTTTCCCCTCTCCTCTTTCTTCTTCCCCCTCCCTTCCCTCTCCCCCTTAGAGAGGACCTCCACCTTCCCCAGAGAAACTCCCCCTCCTCCCCCGCCGTAATTAGGGAGGTGTGAGGCGGCTTGCTTGAGGCCCGGGTGTACCCCCCTCCCTCCCCACGTGCGCTTGGCTGGCTAGACGTAACCAGCGCTTAGATTCAGGGTGACGCCGAACGAGAGAGAGAGAGAGAGAGAGAGAGAGAGAGAGAGAGAGAGAGAGAGAGAGAGAGATGGCTATTTTAACCGTGGCTGCTGCAGCAGCAGACGTCGTCTCCGTGCAGGCCAGGCCCGTGTCAGACGAGATAGTGAAACGTCGGGCTGGGGATATGGTTAGATTGCATGTATCACCCGTGCTAGGGCGGGGATTATTGTAATCTGCTGCCCCCACGTCCCTTCCTCCTCCTCCTCCCACGCTTCAATCCCTCCCTCCCTCTCCTCTGCCGTTTTTCTTACCCTGTCTCCATACCCTCTCCGTAGGGGCCACGAGTGTCGAAGTCCGCTTCGTCCACGTCTGCGGCGGATCTTCGCACATTTCAGATAACGCGCGTGTCGTTGAAAGCAGTCTATTTTTCTTCGGCTTTTATTAGATGCGATTATTTTAAAGGCTTCTTGGGTAGTTTTGTGATTGAGCAGATGGAAGGGTTGATGATTGAAGAGGATGGAGGAGTAGTTTGAGGCGGGTGGGAGGGAGGTGGTAGAGGTGTGTGATCTGTGTGGGTGGGTTCGGGGAGAGAACCCGACGGCAAGTGAACCCTGACGCCCTTCTTGGTTGCTGGCCATGAATGGAGTTCGTGGGTTTGTGCCCACGCCAACACCTCCACGCTGCTGCTGCTGCACCATGCCCACGTCTCCACGCCCACACACCCTCTACCCTCACCACCACATCCACATTCTCAAGCCTACATCCTCATGCCCCACATCCTGAAGACCATGCTTTATGCCCACTTCACACCCACACCCGACACCACACCTTGCCCACCACACCAGGAGGCCCATACCTCTAGCACTCGTAGCCTCATACCTAACTCCACGCCACCACATCCATTATAACAGCTGCAAACCCACGTTTACTTTCTCGCACACCCCGACTATACCTCTTCACCCACACCAGCGAGCCCACACCTTCACTTTTACACCTTCCTGTAGGTACGTCCTCACGTTCCTCCCCCTCCACCCCTCCACAACTACGCCCGTACATCCACCCTTCAGCACAACCACGGGCACACAAGTCCTGACCCACAACCATGTCTCCACGCACCCAAGCCCGCATTACGCCCCCGCTATGACCGAACGATATGCCCATATCTCCTGTGTAACTCCTTGGCCATTCCGAAGCCCTAGTTAGATCATCATACTCGCGCCATCAGTGCCACACTCTCCATGGCAGCACTATTGCACCTACCATGACTGCACCACCATGGCAACACCATTGCGCCAACCATGACTGCACCTCCGTCCTCACCATGGCAGCACTATCGAATCCACCATGACCCAGCCTCCATACTCACCACTGGGGGTCACACCTCCACGCCCACCTCCTCTCCCGCTCTCTCTCCACTGATCTCTCTCCCTAGACTCTAGTCTTATGACAGGTGTTTACACCACCACTTGTGGGGGGGGGCGCTTCCAGGCTCAGGCTGGTTGATAGCCCTTTACTCCCCCAGATGGCTCCCTGAGTCATACTGAAGTGGTTACCACCTTTCTCCACCAGATGGCTCTGTGAGTCATACTGAAGTGGTTATCACCTTGCTACTCGAGATAGCTCTCTGAGTCATACCGTTGTGGTTATCACCTTGCTTTCTCAGATGGCTCTCCCACTTACTAGATTGGTTCACAGAAAATCCTGCTCTTCTTATGACGTTTACACACGAGAGACCTCTCAAAGGATCCTCTCTGGCACATCGCCTGGGTCAACGGAGGCGTGCCGCAAGGTTCGGCGTTAGGACCATTGCTTTGCTGAAGGGATGGATCCCATACCTGGAATACGTTTTTTTGTTTTTTTGGTCATGCCAAGGTGACGAGAGCAGTAAAGAATTAACGAGGATTGTATCAGCTTACGAAAGGACTTTGGCGAATTTCAAAGTCTGGCCTGGTACATGGTTGTTGAAGTTCAACCCATGTAAATGTAAAGTGAAAAGGAAATATTTTGGTATGATTATGTTATGACTAGAAATAAGCTGCAGGAATCTCTCTCTGTGTTTGGAAGGGACTTGGGAGTCGACATAGCACCGAACTTATCACCGGAGACAGACAAGTCTGAGGGCAGAGATTGAAATTGCAGTTATGAATATGGATAAGGAAGTGTTCGGCTGGCTCTTCACAACGTATACTATACCAAACCTAAGATGTGACCCATCATGTTTGGTCACCACACTCCGAGACCCTCAGGGACTTGATGAACTACAGAGGTGATCTGATGTGAGATAGTTACACCAATAAGTTAACTTGGTGACCTGCCGCTGGAAACAGAAGAGTAAGGGGAGACTTGATCACATGCTTCCACTTTCTGATACAATTTGGTGATGGCCTGTGAACAGAAATGCAAGGGTAGGGCATATAAAGGCCATAACATGAATACAAACAAGAAATATTTTAGAAGAGATGCTAAGAAGCACTTACAGTATTAGGATATATATATATATATATATATATATATATATATATATATATATATATATATATATATATATATATATCCTCATTAACTCTGTATCAGTAAAGTATGATATGATTTTTCAAACACTTCCTGGCTGGAAGCGAGTCCACAATAGCTCCACATTGTACATACAAGTATCACGATGTATTTCAGATTAAGAATGATAAGAATATGAGTGGACTGGATGCGAGTAATGCAGAAATCATACTCTATAAATTTCCCTCTTTAGATAGATATCAGGCGTGTGTAATTTTCTTCTTTGAAAAAACTGAATTTATGATCCTGGTAAGAGGAGGGGAAAATGTCTCGGTTTTGGGTCGTCAAGCCCGGGTTTATTCGGTTGACATATCACACAGGTGGGTTCTGAAAACCCATTCAGTCGGGTGTAACAGTAACGAAAGCTTCTGGTAAATTTTTTTTTTTTTTTGCATCAGATTTAAACAGCAGCGTAAGGAAGCCGCCGGTGACTCCCCGAGCCTTGAGTTCGTGTTGCCGTGAATGGAGGAGAGAGAGCTAGAGAGGAGGAGATGGCGAGCCATCCACGAACGATCGAGTGGAGTAAACAACCGTGTCGACTTAAAGACTCTCTCGTCTCAGCGTTCGGAAGTCTAGCGCACTTCCTCCACTACACACACACACACACACACACACACACACACACACACACATACACACACATCTTTCAATGAGCCTTCTCGCTCACTCAGGAGAACGGAAGATGGTGTCATATTCAGGTTCTTGAACTCGTCGGTACGACCCTTGAGAACGACGGTACGACCCTTGAGCACGACGGTACGACCCTTGACAACGACGGTACGACCCTTGAACACGAAGGTGCGACCCTTGAGCACGACGATACGACCCTTGAACACGAAGGTGCGACCCTTGGAAACGACGATACGATCCTTGAACACGAAGGTGCGACCCTTGGAAACGACGATACGACCCTTGAACACGAAGGTGCGACCCTTGGAAACGACGATACGACCCTTGAACACGAAGGTGCGACCCTTGGAAACGACGATACGACCCTTGAACACGAAGGTGCGACCCTTGGAAACGACGATACGACCCTTGAACACGACGGTGCGACCCTTGAACACGAAGGTGCGACCCTTGGAAACGACGATACGACCCTTGAACACCAAGGTGCGACCCTTGGAAACGATGATACGAACCTTGAACACGAAGGTACGATCCTTGGAAACGACGATACGACCCTTGAGCACGACGGTGCGACCCTTGAGCACATATGGTCATGATGTTAATACTGAAATGACTGTGACTCCCTTAAATAATGAACACATAAGACGTATCATTAGGACTCGTCAGAGGAACTTGCTCATTCCAAAAGTCGCCCATTATTTCCTTGCTGCTCGACATAGCGCAGCCTCGGAGCTGTAGGAACTCCTAGGAGGAAAATGGGCCCTGGACAGCACCAGAACCCTTCCAGAGATGGTCCTTGACAGCACCAAGACCCTTCCAGAAATGGTCCTTGACAGCACCAGAGAGGGGTCCTGGAGTAATTATAGATAGATATGAATCTGTTACGTCATATCTACTTTCGTACCTGAATAAGAGAGAGACAAAAGTTTTAATTAGATACGAAATTATACTAATTTCTCAATCCATCTTGGGGAACGTAATGTGTGTTAAGAATAGCTGGTGCGATAGATAATGAGAAGTGTCATGTCATGTCATGTCATGTCATGTCATGTCCTCCAAGACCTGGTTGTACTATCAAAGAATAAGCATTATTGAAATATATACAGATATATCTCTCCCTCCCTCCCTCACATCTTCTCTTCAGTTTCCTCCGGAAATCACTGGCGTGCCGCCATCTGTAAACAAGTCCTTAAGGGAGGCACTTACAAAGATGTTCATGATCGAAACGGAATTATTCTTCTTGTCTTGAGGAGGAGGAAGCCCTCTTGTGACATCACCGGAAGCCTCTTAATGACGTGTCTGGAATTCTTCCATGACGCCTGGTGAGAATCCTCTTCGTGACGTCATGGAAAGCTACAGGGACGTCACCGGAAACTTTCCATTGCGTCACAGGAAACGTTTCATTGCGTCACCGGAAGCCTCTAGGTGGGGGGGGCCTTGATGCAAACCCCTTTTGTGGATAGCGACTCTGAAGCCTCTCACGACCTGCTGGAAATCTCATGTCACGTAAGAGGTACTCGTCTTGGGGGTTTCATTGACGTAAACCTCTTGGAGTCTTCATTGAAAAAGCGCCTCAACCTCATCAGAATTCTGTCTCTGCTTCGCTGCTTAAAGTCGATTAAAGATCATTGAGGCTTTTCATGGGTTACGCCACTAACAACCCGTGAGTGGAAACCTGTCGTGACATCACTGGAAGCCCCTTAGGGACGCCAGTCAAAGGCTCCTTTGACCTTTCGTGGATCTGTGGACGTGTCTTCATTTCAGATTAAGATTCCAGAGTGATGATTTAATGCATTATTATTTTCTTTTTTTTGTTTTGGAAATCTTCGTCACAATTATTCCTCTATTCAGTTTGTGTCTTTCTAGAGTGTATTGTATTTGTTTTTCTATTTTTTTCACGTTCACTTACCATTGTGATTATGATTATGAACCCTTTTTTTTTTTCCCCCAGTGGTAAAGCAGATCAGCGTGATAGTCGTTTCTCTCCAGAGTTTCTTTTCACTTTTGTGTTCTTTAGATGAAATCTTTTGGGAGGCGCGCTGCCTTTCGCGGATGCTGTGTGAACTCTGGCGTGTTCGAGAGAGTTGGCTATTGTGTGATGTCTGCCGTCCTCTGTAACATAGCGTGAGTTTTAGAACTCTCTCTCTCTCTCTCTCTCTCTCTCTCTCTCTCTCTCTCTCTCTCTCTCTCTCTCTCTCTCTTTCTCTTTTTCTCTTTCTCTTTTTCTCTCTCTTTCTCTCTCTCTCTCTCTCTCTCTCTCTCTCTCTCTCTCTCTCTCTCTCTCTCTCTCTCTCTCTCTCTCTCTCTCTCTCCCGACTTCCTTATGTCATTCTTGACCACAATGTAGGTTTTCTTAGAGAGAGAGAGAGAGAGAGAGAGAGAGAGAGAGAGAGAGAGAGAGAGAGAGAGAGAGAGAGAGAGGCCGATCATCACCTGAATGCAGACTGGGTTTCATCGTCAGGCACTACCCTGGTGTGAGTTTCAGCTGCTGTGGTCTGTGCCTCTATATACTAAGACAAGAGGAGAGTGATATATATATATATATATATATATATATATATATATATATATATATATATATATATATATATTGGACACCGGAGCGGCACTTGCATACCATTAAGCCAAGAGGTGAATATATTCGTACGTGAACGTCAGTTCTTTCTACACTTGAGGTGTTCTTGGAGGAGGTTCAAGTCTTGTCTTTCCCTCCATCTGCCCTTCACTGTTGACTTTAGAAATGATCCCTCCCACATGTTATATTGTTCACGATATCATTTTCTTTTTTAATCTACATGTTCTTGTGTGATCACTTTCCCCGAGCTGTTCTGCTAAAGCCGCACGTCTTAGTATACACCGCACGCGGCATCATCAGCTCAGGTTAATAAACAATTATGTTCTGTACGTCTGGGAAATTACAGTGAATTTTGTCGACACAGACCAAACAAAAAAAACAAGGTGGTGGGGGGGGAGAAAAAAAAAATGTATTGATTTGCTCGTAATTTGCATCAGATGTCGAGGAAGATGAGGCCAAAGCTTTTGGAACGGAAACTTGAAAATGTTGGCAGACATGACGAGTTAATTGACGTCTCTGGATATATATATCTTGATCAACATAATTCCTGTAATGAGACATAATCATGGAGGGCTTGGGTAGGTATGTTGGTGAGGGAGTGAGGGAGGAGGAGGAAGGAGAGGAGCAGCGAGAACTGAAGTTCAAAGCTCTTCAAGCCAGATCGAAATTTGTGAACCAATTTACTTGCATTTCAGATGGGGAGGCTATTTTCGCCCGACACTGCGATTCACACGTTTTGTAAGACCAAGATACGATCGACAGGAGACGCCAGAGGCATGTGAGGGATCTTTTGATACACCTGAATTATCGGTATGGACAACAGAAATGTCCCCCACCACACCCCACCCGTCGCGTTACTTGAGGAAATAATGGAAAACGTTGAAAGGGAGAGAGAGAGAGAGAGAGAGAGAGAGAGGACGCGCAAGATGAAACTTGAAGCCTAGTTGGGAATTGGATCTCATACGAATCCATGCGTTGCCTCACACCACTGTCCATCCGACGGAGGAACGAACGATGGATGATGATGATGCATCAAAAGCATCATCATCTTTTTGTGACCCGTCTCAGCAGAGAGAAAGATCCACTTCCCGTCAAGAAGACAGAATGCTGGGAGGCCCAGGGTCCTCTCAGAGCGTTTTCCCACCGGTGAAGTAACAGAAAAAATGAAGTCCTCATCATTATGACGTGAGGCATGAACATTCGAGTGGTGAAATGACATATGAGAAAAATGCGTCCAGTAATGTTCTTGAGAACGCTAGAGGTACACGATTGCTCCAGTTCCGGTTTTGATATTTCTCTTGAGAACCTTCAATAACGAATGTCTAAATCACTCCAGCGGTAAAACTGAACATAATACTTATACACACACACACACACACACACACACACACACACACACACAAAACCCAGGACCCCTTTCATAAGGCTCCTGCAGTTCCCGAAGCTGCGCAACAAATAGGAAGAAGGAGACGATGGACTCCTGTGTGGGGGGTTTGCGAGACGTTGCCTGGGGAATCCGTGTACTCCTGTTCATCCCCTGGCGATGACGCAGCCTCCACCGATGTGACGGCACTCGACGTGTGGCCACGAGTGCGGGTGGAATGCTAGTTTTCGTGTGTGGCGGGGTGGCGACGGAAATGGATGAAGGCAGCAAGTTAGAATATGTACATATGTATATGTCTGTGTATATGTATGTATGTATACGTTGAAATGTACAGGTGTGTACATGTGTTTGTGTGGGCGTTTATGTATATGCATATGTATGTGGGTGGGTCGGGCCATTCTTTCGTCTGTTTCCTTGCGCTACCTCGCTAACGCGGGAGACAGCGACAAAGTATAATAAGTACGATAATACAGTGATACAGTACAATAAGTACAATAATAATGATGATGATGATGATGATGATGATATATATATATATATATATATATATATATATATATATATATATATATATATATATCCTTCCTCCTGTAACTGCAGGGTACAGAGAGCTCCCGTAACTCTGTCGTATCAAGGGTTCTTTCCCCTCCCTTGGAGACGTACCCACAGCGCTGGTCAAGACCTGGTGCACGGGGCACCACGGGTCGAGTCCTGAGGCCTTGCCCGGGTCATGACGTCGGGGCTTAAATTCGTCAAACCAGTTCATGTTAATGGCCTTCCTCCTCCTCCTCCACACTGGGCCTGGTGTTGAGGTAATGACTCAAGGTGCTTAGAATGCCTTTTGTGTCACACACACACACACACACACACACACACACACACACACGCACACGCACACACATACAAACATATACGTAAATACATACAAACACATACGTAAATAGTGTATATGAACGCGCACTGGATGTTAGTATGATACAAACATACGTATTATACACACATACACATGTAAACGAACTAACGTTTTTGAGAATATTAACAAAACGTTTAACCTGTTAGCATTCGCCTGTCACCTGACCATTTTAGGCCATGCCTGTGATGTCATCATCCCCCAGATATAGACAGGGGGTTCAGGGGTTACCCGTCCATGTATTACTATGGAAGTGAACACTCTTATCTGTGACGTCACCTTGCTGGTACTGTTCAAGATGTCACACTCCCTTCCCTTACGCCGGACCTGAGGATCCGTGACGTCGCCACCTCCCCAGATACGGTGCCTGATGACATCACCCCCTAGAGAGAGCCCGTGACGTCACCACGCCAGATACGATATACCAGATGTCATCGCCCCCGGGCAGAGCCCGTGACGTCACCACGCCAGGTACGATATACGTGATGTCATCGCCCCCGGGCAGAGCCCGTGACGTCACCACCCCAGGTACGATATACGTGATGTCATCGCCCCAGGTAGAGCCCGTGACGTCACCACCCGGGGTAGGATGTGTGATGTCACTCCCCCATGTAGGACAGATGATGTCACCTTTTCTCCTCACTCTACTCTGACGAGGAAGGGGGGGGGGGAGAGACACAAATGACATCACCACCCCAGAAACCTGGCAGAGAGAGAGAGGGAGAGAGAGAGAGAGAGAGAGAGAGAGAGAGAGAGAGAGAGAGAGAGAGAGAGAGAGAGAGAGACGTTTGATACGAAAATGTGTGCATTTAAATGGTTTTAGATAGAAATACACAGAGACAGATACACACAGATATAAGCGAAACACACACAGATACGCATACGCACACACACACACACACACACACACACACACACACACACACACACGCCCAGGGAAGAACGACCACAAGGCGTGGGTCAGCACCTGAGGCAAGGTAAATACCTGCTATGACCTCGTCCCTGGGTCGGGGGATCGGGAGGCGTTGGGAGGTAGAGGCGCGGCTGGGTAGGGAGTGTGTGTGTGTGTGTGTGTGTGGAGGTAGAGGCTCTTGGGTGGGAAAAGGGGGGGAGTGTTGTGGTTGTGGGTGTGTGGGTGTGTGTTGGTGTTTGTTAGGGTGTGATACACTTAGGTCGCAGGCTTTGTGAGGGGCGAGGGAGGATGCAAAAGACACCGAGGGAACGTGATGGATCCATGGTGCCATCCTCTGAACCACGGTAGACACAGGGGAGTAAAAAAAACCCAAGGGCAGCTCTCCCCCACCCACCACATCCTCTGGCTCAACACCGAGCAAGAAGAAAATGCTGAGAATTACCATGATGTAGTATGGAGAAAGTATATTGCCACGGGAATTTGAAAAAGGGTTAGTATGAACGGTAAAATATTCATACCCTAAACAAAAGTATAGAGCCATGGGAATTTGAAAAAGGGTTAGTATGAACGGTAAAATATCCATACCCTAAACAAAAGTATAGAGCCATGGGAATTTTAAAAAGGGTTAGTATGAACGGTAAAATATCCATACCCTAAACAAAAGTATAGAGCCATGGGAATTTTGAAAAGGGATAGTATGAACGGTAAAATATCCATACCCAAAATAAAAGTGAGCATCGCTCGTGTTTAGGATCATGAGCATAAGAAGTAGAAGCTACGTGATTTTGGAAATAGGAACTTTTTAAAAAACATTTATTGCAGCAGATCTCTTTACTGATGATTTAGATACCACTAGATGTCTTAGTAACCTTGATAGAAAGGATTTGATAGCCTTTGCACGTACTGCATCTGCTGGTTTATTCAAATGGTCTATGAATGCTGAATTTTTATTCTTCTTATTTTTTTTTTTGCCGACGGTGCTTTTACATCATCTAATTTCGTAACGTTATATCTATTGAATCTATCAAATGTGAAGAAATGTTCGTACGTTAATCATCCACAATTGCTTTGTATTTTGAAAACTTCTGTTAGATATCCTTGGGATATGTGCCTTTTTATTTTAAAAAAAATGGTAGTTTTTAGGTGTTTGAGTCTTTTTCATAAAGGCTTATTTCTTAGAGACAGATACAGTGTTGTTACGAATGAATACAAATCAATTCAAACAGCAACAGGATGATTATCATAACGGAAGATGTCAGAGACTCACAGATTTGTGTTGTAAAAGTTAAAAGGCAACAGATAATCCTAGGAGAAAAACGAGCATACTCTCATTGTGACTAAGGAGGCACAAATGATGAAAGTCGAGGACTTGAAACGAATCATTTCTCGTCTATTATTAAATGGTGTCTATCGTACTGCTCTCATCCACTCAAATTGGCAAGCCGTTTCGTGTGTTCACAATCATGTTGAAAAGTACTTCGCCTCATTCGAGGTCTCATACGTTTGCCCACCAGTTTGTATCCGTCACTACGAGTAGAATCAGACGAGTCAAATCTTAGATTACTTGACAGATCACGATTATCAAAGCCTTTGATCATCTTGGGTACATGGATTAGATCACCCCTTCACCTTCTCTTTTCTAAGCTAGATAAATTCAAGTCGTTTAATCGTAAGATTGGTCTCCCGATCCATGTATCATCTTGATAGCTCAACGCTGCACTTTTTCAATCATTTCTATGTAAGAGTGACCCAAACTGAACACAATATTCAAGATAGAGAAGAACCAATGAATTGTAAAGAATAAGGATGATTTTCCCTTGGATTTAAAATTCGAGGGTTCTTCTTTAAATTCGTTTTAGTTTATTTTCCTTTTTTTTACCTTTTGAGCAAGTTTGGTGAGACCAGGATTGAAGAGTGTATTCCAAATAAGGGAGTTGAACTGGGCGTTTTAAAGGGTGAGTATTGTGTTTTTTTATTTAATAGTTTCATGTGTTTCTCGATATGAAACATACCGTTCTTTTAGCTTTACAGAAGGCAGCTCGTCATTATTTGTCGTAATTTTAAGACTTGACCCTTTATTCCAAAACCCGTAGTGTTAATGGCCGGTTATCACTTTTATTAGCTTTTAAGAATCTAAGGATTTTTGTGTCCGGTGATAAGTTCCAACAATTTTCCTTAGACGTAAGTTGAGTGAAAGGTCAGTAGTTTGAAGTTCGTTTTCTAATGAAACATTTTCTTTTTTTTTAGAAAATTGATGTTACATTAGAAGGCTTCCAGTCTTTTAGTACAATTCTTTCTTGAATTTCTTTTTTTCTCTTTTTTTGATATCTCGTGATTGGGAGAGTCCTGGGCCAGCTTACTTATTTCATAATTCTGGGGAAGATATCATCAGGACCAGGTGACATGATCGGATTTCATTATTCTAGATATCTAAACACGCTACAGCATTAAGAATTTTTTTTTTCTAAGTCCGATATTTTAATTTCGGTGCCCAGAAATACGTTTTCTGTTTGTGGTATATTTAGGGCTTTCTGTTGTAGATATTAAATCGTAAAACTAATTTAAAGAGAAGCCATTTTTTTTATTGTCACTTTTCAAGGTGCCAGTTTTATATGATTTTTATAGATCAGTAGAATCTATAATTTTTTTTTTTAGACTGTAACTTATATAAGAATCATTTTTCAAGGTTTTGCTTCACGTGAGAATTCTTATCTTTATCATTGTCTTTTCTTAACTGGCTCATATTTTCTTCGTACAGTCTATCTGTAATCCATTATACACTTAATGGATCTGTTACTCGCCACTTTGATTAAGATAATCAGATAATTATTTTTACGAGTAGTCAAATCAGTATCCTTTCGTTTCTCCAGTCATTCACCTTTGCTCATCCCTTTCACTTCCTCCTAACTCGCCTTTCTAGAGATGGTGACTCTCTCAGAGTATTGTATTGTCTTGAAGGTTCTACACATCTGTTCAGCTGTGTCCAATCCATTGGACATTGCATGTGACCTGGTGCTTCTCTTTTATTTTTTTTTGTCGAAGTGGGATAGAAGGACGGATGGATGGGGATGGACGGGGCATGGGGACGGATAGGCGGAGGGTGGAGGCAGGTGAGGCAGGAGGAGAGGTAGGTGGAGAAAGAGGACGGTCCGAGGGGAGGTGGGTGGATGGGTTAGAATGACGAATGGGTGGGACAGGAGGAACGGCGGGTTGGACAGGAGAATAGGTGGGGCAAGTAGACGGGTGGATAGAGGTGGATAAGGCAGGAGGACGGATGGGTGGGGCCGGACGGGTGGGTGCTGGTGGCTGGAGCAAGAGGGCGGGTGGGTCAAGCAGGAGGACGGGTGGATGGGGCTGGGTGGGCACGGATGGTTGGAGGAGGAGGGTGGGTGGGTGGGCATGGATGGGTGGGGTAGGAGGATAGGTGGGTGGGCACGGGTGGATGGTGGTTGGAGAGGCCGGAAATATCATGGGGTTCCAACAGGGTTGGTTTCAGGTGACAGATTGTCCTGTCTGTGTCCTCACCTGCTGTCCTCCCATGTCCTTAACTCCCGTCCTGAAGGAAACCCAAGTTAGGGACCCCAAGTTAGGGACCCCAAGTTAGGGACCCCAAGTTAGGGACCCCAAGTTACGGTAACCCAAGTTACGTAATGTGTCCAGTACGCCCAAGTTTAGATTTACGATATAAAACATGATACTTTGTTCATCATATGATATAATAGATAGATGAATAAAATAGGATAAGAAAAATAGATTGGTCACTATACATCTCTAGAAAAATAGATTTGGTCACTATACATCTCTATTAAGATTATCGCGATCAGGGAATGTCAGGATCAGTTTTACGTTACCAGTTCGAAGGAGATGTGAGACGAAACATACAGAGGGAATGACGGACGCAAAACGGGTAAAGAAGCGCTTCTCCACTCCGCTGCCACTGGGCGAACACAACGAGCCAGTGTTTCCAAGCACAGGCATCATGCATCACGCCAGCCTCCCCACAGAAAATATTAAAAAAAAAACTCGACTAATTGTTCATATGCCCAGTTGTCTGGTGGCGGAGGAGGGGAAGAAGTTTCGGGCGATGTCGCCTCTTCCCTCATCCCCCCCGGATATCACCGATTTGCGACCAGTGATCACAACCATAAACGTCCACTTGCTCTGCTAATTTATGTTATTTAACATCAAGGACAACCTCTCCTCCGCCCCTAAAACCCCAACGCCACGACCCGGAACAGTTTGGCCAGGTTGTAGACTCCCGTGCCAGACAACAGATGGCACCTTGAGAGACAATGGTGCTCTCATGTGTTCCTGGGATGTTCGGCCGTTCATCATTCGCTGAACACATGTTTAGTCAAGCCAGACATAAATTTCACAGTCAAGACATTGAGTCATTGATCATCATGGTTGCTGTTGCTCCTCAGCCAATTATCATTCAGCTTTCAAATACCAGTCAGCGTTTGAGGTGGTCTCTCTCTCTCTCTCTCTCTCTCTCTCTCTCTCTCTCTCTCTCTCTCTCTCTCTCTCTCTCTCTCTCCAGCGACCAATCACCATTCAGCTTATCAAATTCAAACCAGTGAGCCTTGCGGGTTTTCCCTGAGCCAATGATGATTCAGCTTACGAAAGTAACTCCAGTTTACCTGTTTACCATTCTGTGAGTCAAGTAACCCTACCGATTACGAGAAAACCCATTTCATACCAGGAAGTGGACGAATCGCTCACTATAACGATGCCTCAAACAACACTTTACCTCCGTGAATGCATAGAAGGAGACCAATCCAACCGCAGAGTCGCTCCGGCGGCTGGCCAATCACAGCTCTCCCGGCGCCTCCGTCGGCCAATCAAGGCCCAGGATCGTGATCCCGCCAGTACTCTCCCCAAAAACAGAAGGAAGGGAGATAAATCAGCGGCCAGAACCAGCGCAGCAGCGGAAATTCCAGCCATAACTGGCCGCCTATGACAAGCTAGACGCAGGTAACGTAGCCAAAATATCCCAAGGCGCTGGATGCCGTGAATGAGCTCCTGCAGATGCCGAGAGGTAGCCTAGAATCATGGGAAGCTCACTGAACGCACGTCTTAGGTCGATGAGAAGAGAAAACCAACGAGATAATAGAAGAGTATATGGTATGGGCCGGGTTCCTCTTTACCCCTCCCTCTCCCTCCTCCTCCTTCCTTCTCTTCCCTCTCAAACACCCTTACCCCCCACGCCCCTTTCCCTCCACAAAACACCCGTCCCCATCTCCTATCTATCCCTCCAACACACACCTCCACCACCACCACCACCCATTCAGCCTAGCGTCCGTTGTGTGTGTTCGAACCACAACATGCAAGGCTGGGTTGGCGAACCGTGGCAGCCTAGGTGGACGAAGGCGATCAAGGTACGACGGCTTTCCAGCCTATCAAAGGAGGGGGTTGCTGTCATATGCCAAACATTTGCGGGTTGAAGTGGTAGATGCGTTCGATGTTTGAGGATAGTGTCTCAGTCATAGGGGATTCTTGAACGACATTTAGGGAAGGTTTTAAGGATTGGGGTGGAAAAAGAGTACGAGAGTCGAGGGAAATTCAGTGGAATATAGGAATATCCTGCAGGATTATGGGTGATGTTTCTAGGATGTGAAGGATCTGTCAAGATGTAGATTTGAAAGTAAAGGGAAGGAAGTATTTGATGAATAAGAAATTTTTAAAGAGTTTTAGGAATATTAGTGGTAATGGATAATTATGAGGATATATATATATATATATATATATATATATATATATATATATATATATATATATATATATATATATATATATATTATCCCTGGGGATAGGGGATTAAGAATACTTCCCACATTCCCTGCGTGTCGTAGAAGGCGACTAAAAGGGGAGGGAGCGGGGGGCTGGAAATCCTCCCCTCTCGTTTTTTTTTTTTAATTTTCCAAAAGAAGGAACAGAGGGGGCCAGGTGAGGATATTCCGAAAAAGGCCCAGTCCTCTGTTCTTAACGCTACCTTGCTAACGCGGGAAATGGCGAATAGTTTAAAAAAAAAATATATATATATATATATATATATATATATATATATATATATATATATATAAATATATATATATATTTGGCAAAGTTGATACCTGTATAGATGAAAAGCAAAGGCGTTTGTTTGTTCATGCAATATTTGTATGTGTGTGTGTGTGTGTGTGTGTTTGCTTATACGTTATGTGTTGTGTTATGGGCTTATGTATGTGTTTGTGAGTAGGTGTGTGTACGTATGTATTTACCTTTTCGTGCATATGGGGGAGGTTGTTGTACACAGTCGTGAGACTTCATCTTCCATCTTTCTGTCACGAAGACATTTGAGTGTCCTGTTGTTTTCAATTAGAACATATCGCACCTTTTATTCAGGTGGGTACCGCTAATGCCTAACTATGTTATCTCAGAAATGTTTTCCCTAGGTCTTTGGCACACGTTTTACCCAGTTCCTAGACTGTCCTCTGTGTTTGCTATATATTCCTTTTATCACTTGAAAACCATGGTCAGCATTGACATCATCATGACCACTAAAGAGGTTAGGTTTGATTACGTCTACTTTGTAATGTTTACTCCCCTGTTTTACGTAAACACTGTGAAGGCTTCTCCTCTCCTTTTCAAAGATCTGACATCATATTTTTTTCTCCTGCATATCGTTGAAGCTTTTGCCACAGTTCCATGGATGTGTACGTGTGAGGCGACCAGCCTAGTGATAAAAGTTGTGCTTTGGGGTCGAACAGATGCTATAAATAGGTTCTTGAGCGTCTCCTTGTCCCCGTGCTTGAAGGCAATTTCGACGTTGACCCATGACATGTTTTGTCCCCGTCGCGATCTGTCTTGTGTCAACACCTAGACCCATTTAGCTGGCCGATTCTTTTAGATTGTTGACAGTTTAGGAGGTCGTGTCTCCATGAATCTTTGACCAGTCTGTTTCTGTGAGGTGTTAGTCTCCCACCCAAGACTGGCCTCGTACAGTGCCAAGTACTTGTTGATAGTTCTTCACCACGTTCACTGCTCCCTCTCTGCTCTCGTGTCTGGGTCTTCATCAGGTCAGCGTAGAAGGTTATGCACTCAGTGCAGAGTCAGTCAGAACTTGGTCCACAAGTGATCACAATATTCTTCGTTATAATTTATTTGAATGGGCCATTGTCCAACATTACCTCATAGAATATGGGACATTCTCTCTAGAGGGGCTGTAATTTCCCTCTCCTTTACCTCCATTTTCCTTCCGTGTCACTTTCATATTCCAACTTCCAAAGTGAGTGTTCGTCTGTCCCTCGAACACCCAACCTGGTTTTATTTACATGATCGTGGAGTTCAAGGTCCCTCACTCCTCTCACTCAACCGTGTGCATTTGTGTACGTTATTTTCTTCTCAACGCCAGAGTCATCTGATTTGCTTGTAGGGTGAGCAGTGTGTTAGGATGAACTGGTGTGTTAGGATTTCCCCCCTTTTTTGTTTTGTTTTTCCGGTTTGTGTTGGTGAGCGATGTTACCGCTTCTTTCCACCTCTTCTCCCGCATTACTATCGTAATGATCATTATCATCCATGTTCTTCTGCACACACACATTTCTCAGAATTTCTCACGACGCGCCGGTGGGCCAGTCCTTGTGGCCCCCAGGGCTGTTTCCTCCAGGTGGAATGTAACCTTTCTGACTTCTCCTCTTCTTTACTCCATCCTCATATTGTTGCCAAAGCAATTTCCTTTATCTCCACCAACTATGGAATTTCCTTTCAGTTAAGAATTCCCCATCACCCCTGTTGCCTGACCGTTCCCCCTTCTCTCTCTCTCTTTTTTACACAGACCGTCATCAGTGATCTGTTGCTCAGCACCTTCTGTCGTCCTGTCTCTCTCTCTCACTCAGCCTCACACAGACCATCACCATAGCCTCACAGACCATCATCATCATCATCATCATCATCATCATCATCATCATCAGTGATCTGTTGCTCAGCACCTTCTGTTGCCCTGTCTCTCTGTCTTACTCAGCCTCACACAGACCATCACCATAGCCTCACAGACCATCATCATAGCCTCACAGACCAATCACCATCATCATCATTATCATCATCTCGTGTGAGTTCCTCCTCCTCGTTTTCTGACCACTTCTGTCTTTCTTCTGAACTCTTATCATCCATATTACTCCTGTGTCTCGTTTATCTCTTTCTTTCATTTACGTCGTCCTGACCTCTGCAATCCCCTTATTCTTTGACCTCTTGTCACATGCCGTCCATCTTTTTTTTTTTTCCTACACTCTTCTGACTCTGTGAACTTGGCTGATTGCAGTTTCTTTCCTGTCGTTTCTCACTTTTTTTTTCTCTCCCCCTCTTCTTTATCAGGTGTTCTTCCCCCCTCCGTCTAGTGGCTGAGGAGGGCGTCACTCGGTTTCCCTGTCCCAGCCCCTTTCTTCATTCCCCTCCTAAACACCCAATTAGAAGACGAAATCTTTCTCTCGTATTACCCTCTTCCCAGTAAGGGCGTTCATCATGTTGCCCCAGGATTATTCCTTTGGCCCCCCCTTTTTTTTGGGGGGGGAGGAGGGGGAGACGCTGTCGTGCATTGCTGTAGTACTCTCCTTACCTCACACTATCTTTACCTCATACTATCCTTACCTCACTCTATCTTTACCTCATACTATCCTTACCTCACTCTATCTTGACCTCATACTATCCTTACCTCACTCTATCTTGACCTCATACTATCCTTGCCTCACTCCATCTTTACCTCATACGATCCTTGCCTCACTCTATCTTTACCTCATACTATCCTTGCCTCACTCTATCTTGACCTCATACTCTCCTTGCCTCACTCTATCTTGACCTCATACTATCCTTACGTCACTCTATCTTGACCTCATACTATCCTTACCTCACTCTATCTTTACCTCATACTATCCTTACCTCACTCCATCTTTACCTCATACTCTCCTTGCCTCACTTTATCTTGACCTCATACTATCCTTGCCTCACTCTATCTTGACCTCATACTATCCTTGCCTCACTCCATCTTTACCTCATACTCTCCTTGCCTCACTCTATCTTGACCTCATACTCTCCTTGCCTCACTCTATCTTGACCTCACACTATCCCTGCCTCACTCTATCTTGACCTCATACTATCCTTACCCCACTCTATCTTGACCTCATACTATCCTTGCCTCACTCTATCTTGACCTCACACTATCCTTGCCTCACTCTATCTTGACCTCACACTATCCCTGCCTCACTCTATCTTGACCTCATACTATCCTTGCCTCACTCTATCTTGACCTCACACTATCCCTGCCTCACTCTATCTTGACCTCATACTATCCTTACCCCACTCTATCTTGACCTCATACTATCCTTGCCTCACTCTATCTTGACCTCACACTATCCTTGCCTCACTCTATCTTGACCTCATACTATCCTTACCCCACTCTATCTTGACCTCATACTATCCTTGCCTCACTCTATCTTGACCTCACACTATCCTCCTCAGGTACTGGACTACATAGAAAATGTAGATTGTTCGATTATACAGATTAATTTCCTGTGTGCTGGTAGTCTCCACATCTTTTCCTCACGACTGCTTTTAATCCTTTAATCCCTTGAGGACGAGCGTACGACCCGCGAGAGAGCACGAAGGTACGACCCGTGACAGCGCACGAAGGTACGACCATTAACCCGATCTCCATCCCTCACTAACTCTCCTCCAGTGGCACATGTTCCTGGACCAACACTCGGGTGGACACCCGATTCTGTTCACGTGGATCCATCCACGAATTCCTGTGTTACGCATGTACCATTGTTGGTGCGAGTTCGTAACTTGATTGCCTCGTTCGTGGGTCATGCGTTCAGCAGATGGACTCTTCTCCTACAGACCTCCTCGTATCTTCATGATATAGCGCATTTACCGTGGTCGTTCAGCAGATGGACTCTTCTCCTACAGACCTCCTCGTATCTTCATGATATAGCGCATTTACCGTGGTCGTTCAGCAGATGGACTCTTCTCCTACAGACCTCCTCGTATCTTCATGATATAGCGCATTTACCGTGGTCGTTCAGCAGATGGACTCTTCTCCTAAAGACCTCCTTGTATCTTCATGATATAGCGCATTTATCGTCGTCGTTCATTAAGGAAGAAAATGAGTGATTGAACGTAGGCTTAACGGGGACGTTTCATACTCAGCGGGAGGCGTCATTGCTATGTCGAAATGTCGGAATCCAATGAAGAACAGCGGAAGACAGTGCTTGTGGTACTTCCGAACAACCCCTCATCCACCCTTCGTTCGCTTTTTTTTTTTCTGGGTGATCTCTGTAAGAGAGAGAGAGAGAGAGAGAGAGAGAGAGAGAGAGAGAGAGAGAGAGAGAGAGAGAGAGAGAGAGACCCATAACAACACCCTTCCCATTCAGTCAAGGCTTAGTAGTATAATGTTCCCGGCATATATATATATATATATATATATATATATATATATATATATATATATATATATATATATATATATATATATATGTGTGTGTGTGTGTGTGTGTGTGTGTGTGTGTGTGTGTGTGTGTGTGTGTGCCCAGGTGCTGGCTGTCTCGTCCCATGGCTGGAGCCTTGAAGCCTCGAGCCGGTTAGAACTAGTAGTGACCCTCTCTCTGATCGATACTAACTTCTTCTAAGCTCCGAAGTCAACAGAACCCAGGTGGGATCTGGCAGAGACAGACAGACACACACACACACACACTGTGGAAGAAAAAGGGAGTGAGGTGGAGTGGAGGAAATCCAACTCTCCCCCAGCACACAGGTACTAGCATATCATGTACCCAGAACTACCGTCATAAAGCACATATGTATAATACATATAGACGTGTGGGACACCCTCGTTCTTTTTCTTGGATGGGGACCCCGATCTATTGCGTCGTCCGAGAAGCCGTATGACCTAAGTATTCCAGGTCAGATGGCCGGGGGGCCCGCTGGTTTGACCTCAACTCGTCCCGATGACCTTGGCTGACAGATGCTCACCACAAACACCTCATCGTTAAACACGGATGTTTGGTAGTCCGTAGGTGTTCATTTACGTCCTGATGTGTATTATCCCTGTCAGATATTTCAGGGCAGGTAGATGAAACGAGTTTATTTTTCATTGAATGGGTTATTGCATCATGTAACTTTCTCATTCATGTCGGGGTATGAGAATAAGTAGCTGCTTAGACTAAGGTAACTACTGTGCAACCGTGACTATGGTGTTGATGTTGGAGTTTGTGTGGTTTGAGGCTACGTATGATCACATGATAACATTGCAGTGACACTGTGTGTTTAGTGTAGGTCAGGCATCATATGTCTACTTCCGTCGGTTGGTTTTGGGTCAAAAAAGAAAAGATAAAAGAGTCAGGTCGTACTGTCGTGTTCGAAGGTCGAACTATCGTGTTCGAGGGTCGTACCGTCGTGGTCGAGGGTCGTACCGTAGTGCTTAAGGGTTTTACCGCAGGGTCGTACCGTCAAGTATACTTAAGGGTCTTCCCGTAGTGGTTAAGGGTCGTACCGGTATATAGCAAGGGTCGTGTTCGCTTTGTTCAAGGGCAGCACCACTGTAGTCAAGGGTCGTACCGCCGTGGTCGGGGGGGGGGGTCGTACCGTTGTATAGCAAGGGTCGTGTTCGCTTTGTTCAAGGCAGCACCGCCGTAGTCAAGGGTCGTACCGCCGTGGTCAGGGGTCGTACCCCCGTAGTCTAGGGTCGTACCGCCGTGGTCGGGGGGTCGTACCGTCATTCACAGTGAGTTCATGAAGGATGTATTCTTCAGTGCGGCAGAGCAACTGACAAAAAGGGAACGAGTCTAGAATCCAATCATCTAAAGGGTTGTTGCTGGTTAAACTGTCTGTTATAGAAGACCACACACTGCCCACATTAACTTCCCTGGTGTAGTGGTTATCTTCGCTGATCGTGGTTCACGCACGGGCGGCCCCCTGTGTTCGAATCTCGAGCGCGTCAGTCTGCCCACCACCAATCCAATGGTTCATCCTTCCCTCGGGTCTGGTCGATAAATGAGCACCTGGCTTAGGCTGGGGTGTGTACGTGTGTATACACACATAGGAGTAAAGCCGTGGTACATACGTACAGAGTTAAGAGATGGGGCAACATGAGTGTAGAACTCACACACTGTGTGTGTCTTTGACCAGGTCACAACCATTAAGTTTTAAACCACCTTCGTGACGTTGGCTGTGAACAGGTCTTCAAAAGCTTGAGGGGTTGAACAACAGAGGCCATTACTGGAAATTATACAAGTAATTGGTTGAAAAATATATAAATAAGTACTTTAATAGTATGAGAGTGGTGGGTGAATGGAACATAACTGAGTTATAAGACAGGCAATGTGAACGGCACACAGAACGACAAGTAATTGCAGATAGGTAATTACCCACGTACAGGGGTTCACAGACGTTAACAATCATAGCTGAGGCGAAGGCGATGGTACAACTCGAAATTGGACTGATCTCTTGACACTGAACAGTACATCGCCAACTGGGCGGGCAGGAGGATGACAGCAACACGACATAATCACCGATGATAAACGACCCTTGCTGACCTCTGAAGATATACTCACCTTTGCCCTGTATAAGGTGGGGGTGAGGTGGGTGTGGTTGAGGGGGGACTAGGGAGAGAAAAGAGTCACGTAACGATCATAGGGGGGTCCGGGGATGGAGGGAGAGGGAGGGAGGGTGAGGAATAGAGATGAGAACCACGTAACGATCGTTAGGAGTCGTTCTTGCGACAGTGCTGTCCAGGAATGATTGCATCCGGTAATTGTTAAGACTTCCCGGTGCGTTTGTCGTTAGCTTCCGCAGGTCTGGTGTTACCGGACTTCGCCCGCACGTCGTAAGACCGAGAAGAGTCACAGTCGACGGAGCTGTATCGTCGTCAGAGGCGCCGGGAGGAGAGTACTGGTTCATTGAGGGTCTTCCCTCCCCAAAGGAGCCTACCTTACGCTCCTCCCACGCCCAAGGACCCAGTGGTCTATTGCTGTGTGTGAATTCCTTTTATCTTCCTTTGTGTTGAGAGGGGCAAGAGCGGGTTACATAGTGATAATGATAAAGATAATGATAGTAATATTACTACTGCTTATGATAATTCCCGAGGTGTTTGCATGGTACGGTGACATACTCTTGTGACGGTTCATTTTCTGTTCTGATTGCTCTCCAGTCGAGGTAAGATAGGGTCAGATGTATTTACTGTCGTTTATGTTTCTGTACAACCACAAAATTCATATCTGGTAATTACAGTATTGGTAATTGAACTTTCAGGAGGGTGAGAGGCGTGCGTTGGATAAGATGAACTGGATCGAGTGTGGTATACGGGCGCGCCACGTTTGTTCTTGCTGAAATCAGGTAGTTATATTATTTTCTTCCAGTACGATAAGTGCCTGGACATAGCACTCTCGGGTTCTTCCGTGATTCAGGGACTAAGATAAAAGTTTAGACGCTTCCAAATGGCGCTTCCCACTTGTTGCCTCCCTCGCCAACTGAGTCAAGCACCCGCACCCCAGCTGGTCGCAGGCGTCTTGGTTGACGGTACGGACCCCTTGGGTAGGTGCAGGATGGTACAGGTTCACCGGGTAGGTGAGGGACGGTACAGACTCCCAGGGTAAGTGGGAGAACGGTGAACACTCCCATGGTAATGGGGAGGTGTGCTTCCAGGGTAATTCTCCTCATTGTGTGGTCAGGACGCGTTTTTTTTTTTGCTCGGACGATCCTGCGTAGGTGAGATCGAAGTAGGGAAGACCCAGGTTACTGCCTCCTCACGGCCAGGACCTTGTCAGGGATGTTGCCACAAGAGGGACCTGACCCTGATCCATATCTCGTCAAGACCCTGGTTACCGCCTCCTCATGGCTAGGCCACTTGTCAGGGATGGATGTTGGCGCAAAGGGGACCTGACCCTGATGCATATCTTGAGAGGTACTGTGGTGTTAAGGATTCTTCATACCCCCTCCTCCCTCTCAGGTCTTGGGGACGTAGGTAGTATGGAAGCCTCGACACAAGGCCTTCAGTGGCCAATATATATAAACCCTGGTTCTTCGTAGAAAGTATTTTCTACAGAAGTGCGAAGAATCATACTGGGAAAATTAGACGTCCAAGAAACGTGGTCATGCCAAACAGACTTCGTAAAATTTCCAGAATAGCCTCCCGGCCTTTTGCCCAAGATCAAAGATTTGTAATAGCTTCAGCCCAGACACTAAGTTCTGTTCTGCCGAGCGTGTATTGCTGGACGTGTGGGCTCCGTAGCGGAGGTGATCACAGAAGACGAGCCTGTTGGTTAGGGACAGTGGATTTGGTTAGGGACAGTGGATATTAGTAGTTTAGTCAAGTAATGAATTTGTTTGATTGATTTATACTGTTCTTACCGGCGTTTGAGGTTATGTGTGTGGTCAGATGTCCGCCAGAACTGGCCGCCGATCGTTCATTTCCAATTTAGTCATCTGGGAGAAAGAATTACCGAGGAGAGGGACAAAAAAAGAAGACGGGTGCTTGGGAAAGGAGCTGGACGCGACGTACACCCGTATTGACTGTAGATTTTAAGGTGTAGTCAGTTGGCCAGAGTTGTGTCTCATACATGAGAGCAACAGCCTCAGTACCCAGCACTTGAGCCCCCGCAGTACCCAGCACCTGAGCCCTCCCAGTACCCATCTCCTCAGTCCCTAACACTCACTTCCTCAGCTCCCAACACGCAGCTCTTCGTCCTCCAACACCCAGGTCCTCAGTCCTTCAGCACCCCCAGCTCTCCAGCATCTTATTTCACGTGTAGAACACGACCGTCCTGACGAAGAGAACCCGCACTGTTCCCTGCACTTCTTATTTTCATGGTATTGCTACATTTTCTCTCGTCACATTTTGACACAGACACCTGCCGCTCGTCAGAGACCTGCCATATTCCTCAGCCAACATGGCAGCGGAAAACCCTTGATATTCCAGTTAACGCCTTAGTGGTACCCACGGTGGCAGAGACGCACGTTGACTATACTAACCCAGTGGTATGAACGGTGGTTAGCCGCAGCAGTAATGAGTAGTTTTGTTATGCCTTGTGACGTCACGTCGTCAGATTCACAACAGGCAGGCGTCTTTATTTACATCGGTGACGTCACGCTAACACGTGAGGAGCAGTGTGTTTACATTCTTGACGTCACGGTGACGCCTAAACGAGAGAGGGTTTTTCTTGTGTTTTCATGCTGGAGTGACGGGTCAGAAGGGAGGTCGCGTGCAGCTGTTTGCACATCAAAGTAACTCGTGCAATTAGTCGGCTTGTCACACATTAGCCCTCTGACTTAGCCTAGACATGCTTATATATATATACATTTTTTTTTTTGTATCTACAATGGGTACCTGGTACTCTTGACAGCTACTCGCTGATTAAAGAAAAAGAAAAACTAGTTTAAGGTGTAGCGTGACAGGGAGAGAGAGAGAGAGAGAGAGAGAGAGAGAGAGAGAGAGAGAGAGAGAGAGAGAGAGAGAGAGAGAGAGAGAGAGAGAGAGAGAGACGGTCGACCTGTAATATAAACCCGAGGGGTGTGAGTGAAGGGTTATATAACGAAAGACTTGGGCGCGAGACGCCTATTCCACGAACGCTACTGAGAGCAACGTGAGACCTTTCCCAGTCAAGGTGTTGCCATCGGGGTCTGAGAGACTCGGCCGACGTCCAGGCAGGAGGGAATATTGTCCCGACGGCGCAGTCCTCTTATGATGACGCCAGGAGGGGGGATGTAGTGGTTTATGTAGTGTTGTGGAGTGGGTGGACTCAGCCAGCGAGGGCCGACCCGCTAACTTAAGAGGAGGAAGGGGACCACGTCTCGCCCATTTACACCACCGGCCGAGGACAAGAATGTCTTAACACCTTCTCCCTCCCTCCCTCCTTCCTCTCCTCTCTTCCCTCCCTCCCTCCCTCCCTCCATCCAACCATCCATCTGGCTGAAAATGAACCTGTGAATATCTTCTTTGACCCTTGACTGGAATGAAATGGGGTTTTTGAGAGTTGAGGAACATCATGGGGAGGGAGGAGGGAATGAAAGGGGTGGGAGGGGCTTTGAGAGTGTGTGTGTGTGGAGAGAGAGAGAGAGAGAGAGAGAGGGAGAGAGAGAGAGAGAGAGAGAGAGAGAGAGAGAGAGAGAGAGAGAGAGAGAGAGAGTATGGAAGAAGGTTGGGTTATGGATCTTGGAGATCACCCAAGGTGCTCCTCGACCAGTCTACCAAGAGAAGATTGGTCGACTTATCATCCATCATACCACCCTACCGTGCCGTAGACGCTGGGTGAAATGAAGTTCGTGTTTTAGATACAACAGGTAACGCATCCACTTCCAAGCGAACTTGTTTAGGAATATTTCACATGAAATTGTAGAAAAGGAGCCACCGTGAATTCCCCCCCCCCCCCCCTTCCTCCCCCCCTCCTCCCCCCCCCCCAAAAAAAAAAAAAAAAACACGTCAATTCACAGCAAAATTGATTCAGTCTTTGTGCATATGCATTAATCCTATATCACTCCAAACAAAAGCACTCCCCCCCCCCCCCCCCCCGTCTGTCATTTAAGTATGACATTACAACTTCGTGTGAATTAGACTTAGACATGATTAACATTACTCAGGCACAGAATTACAGGGTGTCAAACCCAGACTCATTCCGGTGGCTTAAACTCGTCACCCACCACCGACGTGCACACACGCAGTCTCGAGAAAAATAAGTCAGACATTCAATATTGGTTTACTCATTAAGTAGCCCGCTGGGTCGTGGCCGTGGAGCAGAGGGAGAAGGAGGAGGAGGAGCTTTGCATGACGGCTCATTACTTCTGACGAACTCTCTTTTTTTTTTCTTATTTTTATATTTTTTTTTTTTGCTTTTAAATATGCAGTAAGCTGGCTGGGTGCTCTAGTGCCAGTGACTTGCAAGCAAGCACACTTCGCCCCGTTACCGACGTGTTCCTTATGATTTCCGACACTTCGTGTGAGGGATGTTCTCTCGGTGGAAGGAGGTGGTCGGGGAGCCCTGGGCTTCTTGTCCCTGACTCATGCTGGGTTGCGCCTCCGTCACCAGGGCCTGCTGGAGTCGCGCTGGGGGGAGAACCGAACGTGGATTCTGTGTTGAGGTTTTGGTCTGGTCATGAACCTGGAATCTGTCTCCTCATTATTGCCTATGTTGTTGCCCCACTCATGGTGGCCTGGGAGAAAAGTCATGCTCTGTTCTCAGGTATTAATGATCTCTTTCCTTTCTTTTTTGCCTTTATAATAATGAAAATAATAATAATGATAATAATAATGATAATAATATTGATAATAATGATAATAATAATGATAATAATAATGATAATAATATTGATAATAATGATAATAATAATGATAATCATAATAATAAGAATGATAGTAATGATGATAACAGTAATAATGACTTCATATTGTTATTGTTATTGTTATTATTATCATTATTATCATTATTATTATTATTATTATTATCATTATTATTATTATTATTATTATCATTATTATTATCATTATACGCGCATGCTTTCTCACCTTGGTGAGGTAGCGTCAGGAACATAGACTTCGCTTGACTCGTCTTCCTAATTTTAGGTGATAATGGAAGAGGGGTGGATACAAAAGTACAGGTGCGCTGATTTCAGCGTGGCCATGAATAATAATGATAATGATAAAAATGGTTATATATATATATATATATATATATATATATATATATATATATATATATATATATATATATATATATATATATATATGATACCACTGTTGTAGTAAAGGTCTGGCGTAGAGTGGCTTGTCTGATCCAGCAGATTCTGTCATGTCGGGCTTAGTGAGTGGAATTTCTTTTTTTGCATTCCTGAATGGCGTTCCCTCGTGATGACGAACCTTACTTGACTAAGGATGTGGCAGCTTGTGCCACTTTTCATATTTCTCTCGAGCCCATAAGTACATGAATCTTGCCTTCAGTACTCCAAACCAGTTGTAAATGGGTCGTACTTTTACGAAGACAGTTGACTGAAATACCAAGGGTATTAAGTTCTTTTTCTAGAAAACACAATTTCCCAACTCCCACCTTTTGGTTCGAGGTGTTTCATGTTCTGTCATGATGGCTCTTCATGGGCTTCGTGTAGGTCATAGGTGCCTTCTGCATAAGTGATCGTCCACACTGGCTCTCTCTCGTGGAAGTGCACCCAAGACCTCCCTCTTTCTTCTCACTAATATTCAGGATTTCAACTAATGGCTCGTTCATGGAGGATTACTTTTTGAGTTCACATTATTGTGATCGTGGAGGTCTACTGTCTTTCTTTATTTTTCTTGTGATACATCATTGTGGTTTTTGAGTCATCAAAAAATTTCCTCATGCCATCTATAAATATGTTCTCAATGATAAGGACAAGGAGGTCATCCTCGATGGATTGATAAGGACAAGGAGGTCATCCTCGAAGGATTGATAAGGACAAGGAGGTCATCCTCGATGGATTGATAAGGACAAGGAGGTCATCCTCGATGGATTGATAAGGACAAGGAGGTCATCCTCGATGGATTGATAAGGACAAGGAGGTCATCCTCGAAGGATTGATAAGGATAAGGAGGTCATCCTCGAAGGACTGATAAGGACAAGGAGGTCATCCTCGAAGGATTGGTAATGGCAAGGAGGTCATCCTCGAAGGACTGATAAGGACAAGGAGGTCATCCTCGATGGATTGATAAGGACAAGGAGGTCATCCTCGAAGGATTGGTAAGAACAAGGAGGTCATCCTCGAAGGATCCCTCGCTGGACGGACCTGAAGTGGAACGAGTTGATGAAGGTCGGCCTCTCACCGCCTCATCGAATCAGGAAGAGGTGGAAGTAATTAGTGGACACACTCATCAGCTCACACTTAAGTCTTAGGGATTCACTGGCCAGGGAAGAAGCTGTGTGTGTGGGAGGTAAGGGAAAAGGTGATGACACAGGGGGGAGGTCATTGTTGTGGTCTGCAGAAGCTCCCTCACTGGCCAGGGAAGAAGCTGTGTGTGGGAGGTAAGGGAGAAGGTGATGACACAGGGGGAAGGTCATTGTTGTGGTCTGCAGAAGCTCCCTCACTGGCCAGGGAAGAAGCTGTGTGTGGAAGGTAAGGGAAAAGGTGATGACACAGGGGGAAGGTCATTGTCGTGGTCTGCAGAAGCTCCCTCACTGGCCAGGGAAGAAGCTGTGTGTGGGAGGTAAGGGAAAAGGTGATGACACAGGGGGAAGGTCATTGTCGTGGTCTGCAGAAGCTCCCTCACTCACTGACTCCATCAGTTGTGGGGAAGGGTGGCTCTCGTTTGCAGTGACGCGACCAGTAGACACCATGACGCTGTTGGTGCCCGACTCACCGTGGGCTGCAGATACTCACTGGAGTTTGCTCCCTCACCATCCTGGTGATGGTGAACAGACCAGATATAAACTATGCCAGCAGAGCTACACACCCCTACACCACACCTTACAGCAGGAAGTATTTGCCTGTTATACCATTAGTGAGTTTAAGAGCGTATTCCCTAACCGAGTATAGCAAGATGTGTGTGTAGGCATTTCGTCATGGACAATACTCGACCTCAGGTTTTCCTAAATTTTCCCTCATTGTAAGGAACTCACTTGTCATACACATCTCGTAGCATAGTGTGAGTATGGTTGTTCAGCGTTCGTAAATAGCTCACAGTTCTTCCCTATATAACTTGTCCTTCAGTCACTGAGGCCCAGCTGTACCTGGACCTACCGTGCACACACTCTTTGTGTCCTCCCGTGCACTCACTCCCTGCCCGTCCTGTACACGACACGGATGGTAGTGCACGATAAACTCGCCGCTCTTGCGGCAATAATTAAAAGCAATCACTCACGCGACACACACACACACACACACACACACACACACACACACACACACACCGCCCAGTTCTTCCTTACACTCTCTTTGGCCATTTGTACATTTCGCAAATATGGTGTATGTGAGGATGAAGGCTAGACGAATCTAACTTGCAGATAGCCTTTAAATCCAGTACGTACATATACATACATTCATACATACATACATACATACATAATACGTATATACATACATTACAAATACATACATACATACATACATACAAGTACATACATACATACATACATACATACATACATACATACATACATACATACATACAAGTACATACAAGTACAAACATACATACATACATACATACATACATACATACATATATACATTACATACACACATACATACATACATACATACATACATACATACATACATAATTCATACATACATACTTGCATACATACATACATATATACATTACATACATACATACATACATACATAATTCATGCATACATACTTGCATACATACATACATATATTCATACATACATACATAATTCATACATACATACATACATACATACATACATACATACATACATACATACATACATAATTCATACATACATACATACATACATACATACATACATACATACATACATACATAATTCATACATACATACATACATACATACATACATACATACATACATACATAATTCATACATACATACATACATATATACATATATACATTACATACATACATACATAATTCATACATACATACATATATTCATACATACATACATACATACATACATAATTCATACATACAAACATGCATACATACATATATACATTACATACATACATACATACATACATACATACATAATTCATACATACATAAAGCATACAGTCGGGAAATTTTTTCCCACACTTTTTTACGAAACTATTAAGACTAATAATGATGACTGAACTCTGTGGTGTCGTGAGGTGGGTTCCGCCTCATTGTCTTTGCATTGGTCGTCGTGAGGTGGTGGTGAGGGAGGGAGGGAGAGAGACACACACACAGGCATGATCGTGACCACCACACTAACATTACATAGATATTGTTCATTAAGGTCATTATGGCTCGAGTGCTTGCTGTTCACACCAAGTACCGGGGTTATAACCCCTACGGCCACTTACCCCGGTGTTTATCAGATTAAGTGCCGGCCTGACACTTTAATGGCCCGGGGAGTTATTGATAAGCTCTGCCCACGAGACGAGACTTATGTCTTCAGTCAGGTTACGTTTGGAGTAATCATTCTGATTACTGATAATTACAAATGATAATTACTCTGTCGGTAGTGATATATATATATATATATTTCTTTTTTCTTTCTTTCAAACTATTCGCCATTTCCCGCATTAGCGAGGTAGCGTTAAGAACAGAGGACTGGGCCTTTGAGGGAATACCCTCACCTGGCCCAATTCTCTGTTCCTTCTTTTGGAAAATTAAATATATATATATATATATATATATATATATATATATATATATATATATATATATATATATATATATATATACATGTGTGTGTGTATGTATGTGTATGTGGGTGGGTTGGGCCATTCCTCGTCTGTTTCCTTGCGCTACCTCGCTAACGCGGGAGACGGCGGTTAAGTAGAACAAATATATATATATATATATATATATATATATATATATATATACAGAGAGAGAGAGAGAGAGAGAGAGAGAGAGAGAGAGAGAGAGAGAGAGAGAGAGAGAGAGCAGGTCAGCCAGCTAGAATTACGAGGTCATTAACATACCGAAACGAAGGAGGTCACGTCTCGACGTGCCGCCCCCAGACGAGGCCAACGCCCATCGCCATGTCCCATGACTCGCCCTGAATTTCCATAATGTATGCAAACAAATACAATCGCATCCTTGAGGAGGGAGAGAGAGGGAGGGAGGGAAAAAAAATGGTGCCCGCATTATATGGGAAGCGAATCTTTATTTCCAGTGGATTAAGAAGACTGGACGTGGTAGGGATTGCGTTGTGTGAGAGTCGTATGGAAAGGTCGAAGGGGAAGTGCGAGTTGAGGATGGGCGGGTGTTGCGTTGGTCGGAGGGGAAGTGTGAGGGAGGAGGGGCGAGTTGGTGTTGAGTCGCTCTTCCGTCCGCTGCGGCTCCTTGTGCATACGTAGGTCGTTTGTCCAGTGCGCTGGCACCTAGCGCTCACTTTTACTGACCTGTGATATACTAAATACACACACACACACACGCACACACACACACACACACACACACACACACACACACACACACACACACACACACACACACACACCTAGTGCTACAAGTTCACGTAATCTATCGAACACCGTCCAAGGACCTAAGGCAAGGGAGGACCCATCACCTAAGCAAGCCTTATTGTTAGCTGAATGTTTCCTGTGGTCACCTCCAGCCATATGCCTTATTCCCATGTTAGAATGGCTTTGTTACTCTCTCTCTCTCTCTCTCTCTCTCTCTCTCTCTCTCTCTCTCTCTCTCTCTCTCTCTCTCTCTCTTTCGGAAGATAGTTCTTCCTTTTTTCACACGGTTCTTCATCCCTCTTACATGATTTGTTGTCTAGTAGGTTTTGAACAGAGAATTGGAAATCCACGTGTGACATTAGACTTACGTAATGTGAATAGGGCAAGATTGCCAGCTACCGTGCCTCATAGTTTACACCGCCGTGTTGTTCAAGGGTCGCACTGCCTTGCCCAAGGATCGTACCGTCGTCTTCAAGGGTCGAACCGTCGTCTTCAAGGGTCAAACCGTCGTCTTCAAGGGTCGAATCGATGTCTTCAAGGGTCGAACCGTCTTTTCAAGGGCCGTATCTTCGTCTTCAAGGGTAGAACCGGTTTCTTCAAGGGTCGAACCGTTTCTTCAAGGGTCGAACCGTCTCTTCAAGGGTCGAGCCGTCATCTTCAAGGGTCGAACCGGTGTCTTCAAGGGTCGAACCGTCTCTTCAAGGGTCGAAGCGTCATCTTCAAGGGTCGAACCGGTGTCTTCAAAGGTCGAACCGGTGTCTTCAAGGGTCGAACCGTCTCTTCAAGGGTCGTACCGTCGTGCTCAAATGTCGTACCGTCGTGCTTAAGGGGCTCTTGCTATCATTGTAAATTATAATCCATAAGTAATTTTTAAAACTTCATCCCCCAAAAACTACACAAGCATTTAGTTCAGTCGCTCAGTAATCACTGGCCGCTCGATCAACCCAACTACCCATTTCGATCTTTTGGAACAACGCCTCCGACTCCCAGGTATAGTCTTAGCATGTTAGTCACACGTGGGCAGACGGGCGCATCGGTGTGGGACAGGAACTGTCAGTCAATCAGAGAAGAACCCAGTGACTGTAGGAAGTGCATGTCTGTCGGTGAAACAGACAGAAGTACTCGTCTACCAGTGAAACAGACAGAAGTACCTGTCTATCACAGACCGTCCAGGTGAGAACTAAGTGACAGTAGGAAGTGCATGTCTGTCGGTGAAACAGACAGAAGTACTCGTCTACCAGTGAAACAGACAGAAGTACTCGTCTATCAGTGAAACAGACAAAAGTACCTGTCTATCACAGACCGTCCAGGTGAGAACCAAGTGGCAGTAGGAAGTGCATATCTGTCGGTGAAACAGACAGAGGTACTCGTCTACCCGTGAAACAGACAGAAGTACTCGTCTACCAGTGAAACAGACAGAAGTACCTGTCTATCACAGACCGTCCAGGTGAGAATCAAGTGGCAGTAGGAAGTGCATGTCTGTCGGTGAAACAGACAGAAGTACTCGTCTACCCGTGAAACAGACAGAAGTACTCGTCTACCAGTGAAACAGACAGAAGTACCTGTCTATCACAGACCGTCCAGGTGAGAATCAAGTGGCAGTAGGAAGTGCATGTCTGTCAGTGAAACAGACAGAGGTACTCGTCTACCAGTGAAACAGACAGAAGTACTCGTCTACCAGTGAAACAGACAGAAGTACCTGTCTATCACAGACCGTCCAGGTGAGAACCAAGTGGCAGTAGGAAATGCATGTCTGTCAGTGAAACAGACAGAGGTACTCGTCTACCCGTGAAACAGACAGAAGTACTCGTCTACCAGTGAAACAGACAGAAGTACCTGTCTATCACAGACCGTCCAGGTGAGAACTAAGTGACAGTAGGAAGTGCATGTCTGTCAGTGAAACAGACAGAGGTACTCGTCTGCCAGTGAAACAGACAGAAGTACCTGTCTATCACAGTCCGTCCAGGTGAGGGGTAACAAAGACGACATCTGTTTCACATTGATCCAGATGAAGTGCGTCACACGTGTGGGGTTTACTGGACGTTACGTATCGTCTCGTAGTGTTATTCTGTGGTTAACCCCCTTTGGTCGTAACGCTACGACCCATGAGAACTCATCATACCCCCATGGGTCGTAATGTCCTCCTCGAGGTCGTAGGTCAGGATATCAACCCGTGAAGCTTCGGTGTTGCTAGTGCTTTGTTCGTCCAGCCATTTTTACTTTCATTGCCGTACGTCCTCATGTACACACTTAGTGACATCCTGTGCCCCCCTCCTTGCTTCCATCCTTGTATATGGCAGCCATAAATCTAGTGAGTTCTGTTTGACTTGACAGGATCTTGACCCTCTGCCAGTGGATAAAGATTTGACACCATGTCAAGTGGCGGAGGAGGTGGTGGGGGAGAGGGGGGGGGGATGTTGACGCCATGTCAGGTTGGAAGTCCGCTGGAAGGTTCAATTACTGTCTCGTGAATTCCTGAGTTGTTGTATCGAAAGTTCTCGAGCCATTTCTTTGTGGGAACACCTTGATTTTACTGTCTCGTGAATCTTCGAATGATTCTGATATTGTCTCGTGAACCATGTCATTTTAGTGGTGCTCTGAAGGTTTGAATTGCCGTATCGTGAACTCCTGTGTTGCTGTATCGAAAGTCTCGAACCATTTCTTTCTACGAACAACTTGATTTTAAAGTCTCGTGAACCTTCGAATAATTATGATACCGTCTCGTAAACCTTCTAATGATTCCGATACTGTCTCGTGAACCTTCGAATGATTCCGATACTGTCTCGTGAACCTTCGAATGACTGTGATACTGTCTCGTGATTCTAACCAGTGAAGCCTTGAGGAGTGTTCGAATCTTTGAGCTCGGTGGTTTGCGCGGTCGTCTGTGTTTCCCCAGTTATTGAGGAGAAGAGGAGAAACGTATTTCAGTGGAGTGCCTGACACGGGGGCGTGTTGTGGGGAACCCCGGCTGCCCTGGATCCAGCCGCTTGGCGTCCGGAACGGAAACAATCCGTTCCGGACGGATGAACGGACCGGACGAAATTGATTATAAAAATCCCGCTCGTGATTTTCATCGTAAGTTGCACGAATGGCGAATTTTATGCCCGTGGTCACCGAAGGGTTGAAGTGTTGCCATTTTTTTTTTTCAAGAATGGAAACTCCGTTTATTCCTGGACTTACTGGGACGAAAATGATGCCAGACGCTTTGACTCACATTGTACCCACTCGGGTGAGGGAGGGTACTCAACCCAAGAGAGGGTGCATACGTGAATAACCACGAGTCCTTCAACTACTCATTTACCCACCGCAGTTGTCCTTATTCATCTATACTACCTCTACCTTCCCCCCCAAAAAAAAGGAAAGTGTTGGGGACATCTGAGTATATGAGTATGCTTTTTGAGATTTGGTGCATCCGTGAATAACCACGAGTCCTTCAACTACTCATTTACCCACCGCAGTTGTCCTTATTCATCTATACTACCTCTACCTTCCCCCCCCAAAAAAGGAAAGTGTTGGGGACATCTGAGTATATGAGTATGCTTTTTGAGATTTGGTGCATACGTGAATAACCACGAGTCCTTCAACTACTCATTTACCCACCTCAGTTGTCCTTATTCATCTATACTGCCTCTACCTTCCCCCCCCCAAAAAAAAGGAAAGTGTTGGGGACATCTGAGTATATGAGTATGCTTTTTGAGATTTGGTGCATACGTGAATAACCACGAGTCCTTCAACTACTCATTTACCCACCGCAGTTGTCCTTATTCATCTATACTGCCTCTACCTTCCCCCCCAAAAAAAGGAAAGTGTTGGGGACATCTGAGTATATGAGTATGCTTTTTAAGATGGTCTCTACTCGTGTTAAGTTACTGGGGCTCTGTGAGACCCAGACGTAAACATTAAGATGTTGATAGGTAGTGGGAAAGTGGGGGGAGTCACGTGGGGACTAGTTTACACCTTGTACACACACAGTTGTGTACCTTACTGTCTTCATGGCAGGTCGTTCTGTCAAACCCCCCCCCCCCCCTTTGAGTAAGGCGGTACGACTCTTGAGCATGGAGGTACGACCTCCCCCCAGAGCATGGTCGTAGGACGACAGTCGAGCGTGATGACGCTTGAGTATACGTTAAGTACGACCCATGAGCGCGGTAAGTACGACCCTTGAGTGTGATAGTATTGCCTTTGACCTGATCCTCAAGGCCAGGCCATCATGGGTCGTACCGTCGTGCTCAAAGGGTCGTGTCCTCGTTCTCATAGCGTCTGACGCGGTCTCTTGACCAGAGAGTAGGTCGAAGTGATCACACATGCATTCAAGTTCAAATATTCTTCACACACACACACACACACACACACAGATAGGTAGATAGATAGATAGATACACACACACACACACACACACACACACACACACACACACAGATAGATAGGTAGATAGACACACACACACACACACACACACACACACACACACATACACACACACATACAGATAGATATATAGATAGACACACACACACACACACACACACACACACACACACACACACAGATAGGTAGATAGATAGATAGATACACACACACACACACACACACACACACACACACACACACACAGATAGGTAGATAGATAGATACACACACACACACACACACACACACACACACACACACACACACACACACAGATAGATATATAGATAGACACACACACACACACACACACACAGATAGGTAGATAGATAGACACACACACACACACACACACACACACGTATGTTAGCCAGCTTCAGCCACTTGTTACATCCTTGCAGATACTTTTCCTGCAGAAATCCTCCATTTTATATTACCCCAGTCATGAAATATAATGACGTGGGATAAAAACGTTAATGTAATCATTGGAGAACATTTAGAAAAAGAGAGAAACACGGGCATGAGGTAGAACATCTGGCTCCGTGTTTGTGGCGGAGACCAAAGCAGCATCCTCCGTTAAGCCTGCATTTGTCTCCGTTAAGCGTGCATTTGCTCCGTTAAGCGTTCTCCGTTAAGCGTGCATTTGTCTCCGTTAAGCGTGTATTAGTCTCCGTTAAGCGTCCTCCGTTAAGCGTGCATTTGTCTCCGTTAAGCGTCCTCCGTTAAGCGTGCATTTGTCTCCGTTAAGCGTCCTCCGTTAAGCGTGCATTTGTCTCCGTTAAGCGTCCTCCGTTAAGCATGCATTTGTCTCCGTTAAGCGTTCTCCGTTAAGCGTGCATTTGTCTCCATTAAGCGTCCTCCGTTAAGCGTGCATTTGTCTCCGTTAACCGTCCTCTGTTAAGCGTGCATTTGTCTCCGTTAAGCGTCCTCCGTTAAGCCTGCATTTGTCTCCGTTAAGCGTCCTCCGTTAAGCGTGCATTAGTCTCCGTTAAGCGTTCTCCGTTAAGCGTGTATTAGTCTCCGTTAAGCGATATCCGTTAAGCGTGCATTAGTCTCCGTTAAGCGTCCTCCGTTAAGCGTGCATTTGTCTCCGTTAAGCGTGCATTGTCTCCGTTAAGCGATATCCGTTAAGCGTGCATTTGTCCTCCGTTAAGCGTCCTCGTTAAGCGTGCATTTGGTCTCCGTTAAGCGTGCATTTGTCTCCGTAAGCGTCCTCCGTTAAGCGTGCATTTGGTCTCCGTTAAGCGTCCTCGTTAAGCGTGCATTTGGTCTCCGTTAAGCGTCCTCGTTAAGCGTGCATTAGTCTCCGTTAAGCGTGCATTAGTCTCCGTTAAGCGTGCATTTGGTCTCCGTTAAGCGTCCTCCGTTAAGCGTGCATTTGTCCTCCGTTAAGCGTGCATTGTCTCCGTTAAGCGTGCATTTGGTCTCCGTTAAGCGTCCTCGTTAAGCGTGCATTTGGTCTCCGTTAAGCGTGCATTAGTCTCCGTTAAGCGTGCATTTGTCTCCGTTAAGCGTCTCCGTTAAGCGTGCATTGTCTCCGTTAAGCGTGCATTAGTCTCCGTTAAGCGTGCATTAGTCTCCGTTAAGCGTGCATTGTCTCCGTTAAGCGTGCATTGTCTCCGTTAAGCGTCCTCCGTTAAGCGTTCCTCCGTTAAGCGTGCATTTGTCTCCGTTAAGCGTGCATTTGTCTCCGTTAAGCGTGCATTTGTCCTCCGTTAAGCGTGTATTAGTCTCCGTTAAGCGTGCATTTGTCCTCCGTTAAGCGTCCTCGTTAAGCGTGCATTAGTCTCCGTTAAGCGTGTATTAGTCTCCGTTAAGCGTCCTCGTTAAGCGTGCATTTGGTCTCCGTTAAGCGTCCTCGTTAAGCGTGCATTTGGTCTCCGTTAAGCGTCTCCGTTAAGCGTGCATTTGGTCTCCGTTAAGCGTGCATTTGTCTCGTTAAGCGTCCTCCGTTAAGCGTCCTCGTTAAGCGTGCATTGTCTCCGTTAAGCGTGCATTTGTCCTCCGTTAAGCGTGCATTGTCTCCGTTAAGCGTTCTCCGTTAAGCGTGCATTTGTCTCCGTAAGCGTCCTCCGTTAAGCGTGTATTAGTCTCCGTTAAGCGTGCATTTGGTCTCCGTTAAGCGTGTATTAGTCTCCGTTAAGCGTGTATTAGTCTCCGTTAAGCGTGCATTTGGTCTCCGTTAAGCGTGCATTGTCTCCGTTAAGCGTCTCCGTTAAGCGTCTCCGTTAAGCGTCCTCGTTAAGCGTGCATTTGTCCTCCGTTAAGCGTGCATTTGGTCTCCGTTAAGCGTGCATTTGTCTCCGTTAAGCGTCCTCCGTTAAGCCTGCATTTGTCTCCGTTAAGCGTGCATTTGTCTCCGTAAGCGTCCTCCGTTAAGCGTGCATTTGGTCTCCGTTAAGCGTGCATTAGTCTCCGTTAAGCGTGCATTTGTCTCCGTTAAGCGTCCTCGTTAAGCGTGCATTAGTCTCCGTTAAGCGTGCATTAGTCTCCGTTAAGCGATATCCGTTAAGCGTGCATTTGTCTCGTTAAGCGTCCTCCGTTAAGCGTTCTCCGTTAAGCGTCTCCGTTAAGCGTCTCCGTTAAGCGTCCTCCGTTAAGCGTGTATTAGTCTCCGTTAAGCGTCCTCGTTAAGCGTGCATTTGTCTCCGTTAAGCGTCCTCGTTAAGCGTGCATTTGTCCTCCGTTAAGCGTGCATTTGTCTCCGTTAAGCGTGCATTAGTCTCCGTTAAGCGTGTATTAGTCTCCGTTAAGCGTGCATTTGGTCTCCGTTAAGCGTTCTCCGTTAAGCGTTCCTCCGTTAAGCGTGTATTAGTCTCCGTTAAGCGTGTATTAGTCTCCGTTAAGCGTGTATTAGTCTCCGTTAAGCGTGTATTAGTCTCCGTTAAGCGTGCATTTGTCTCCGTTAAGCGTGCATTTGTCTCCGTTAAGCGTGCATTTGTCTCCGTTAAGCGTGTATTAGTCTCCGTTAAGCGTGCATTAGTCTCCGTTAAGCGTGCATTGTCTCCGTTAAGCGTCCTCCGTTAAGCGTCCTCCGTTAAGCGTGTATTAGTCTCCGTTAAGCGTGTATTAGTCTCCGTTAAGCGTCCTCGTTAAGCGTGCATTAGTCTCCGTTAAGCGTGCATTTGTCTCCGTTAAGCGTTCTCCGTTAAGCGTGTATTAGTCTCCGTTAAGCGTGCATTTGTCTCCGTTAAGCGTTCTCCGTTAAGCGTGTATTAGTCTCCGTTAAGCGTCCTCCGTTAAGCGTGCATTAGTCTCCGTTAAGCGTCTCCGTTAAGCGTGTATTAGTCTCCGTTAAGCGTCTCCGTTAAGCGTCCTCGTTAAGCGTGCATTTGGTCTCCGTTAAGCGTCTCCGTTAAGCGTGCATTTGGTCTCCGTTAAGCGTGCATTGTCTCCGTTAAGCGTCTCCGTTAAGCGTCTCCGTTAAGCGTCCTCCGTTAAGCGTGCATTTGTCCTCCGTTAAGCGTTCTCCGTTAAGCGTCTCCGTTAAGCGTGTATTAGTCTCCGTTAAGCGTGCATTAGTCTCCGTTAAGCGTCTCCGTTAAGCGTGCATTAGTCTCCGTTAAGCGTGCATTAGTCTCCGTTAAGCGTGCATTTGTCCTCCGTTAAGCGTGCATTAGTCTCCGTTAAGCGTGCATTAGTCTCCGTTAAGCGTCCTCGTTAAGCGTGCATTTGTCTCCGTTAAGCGTCCTCCGTTAAGCTGCATTTGTCTCCGTTAAGCGTGCATTTGTCCTCCGTTAAGCGTTCTCCGTTAAGCGTCCTCCGTTAAGCTGCATTTGTCTCCGTTAAGCGTCCTCGTTAAGCGTGCATTTGTCCTCCGTTAAGCGTCCTCGTTAAGCGTGCATTTGTCTCGTTAAGCGTCCTCCGTTAAGCGTGCATTTGTCCTCCGTTAAGCGTGCATTTGTCTCCGTTAAGCGTTCTCCGTTAAGCGTGCATTTGTCTCCGTAAGCGTCCTCCGTTAAGCGTTCTCCGTTAAGCGTCCTCGTTAAGCGTGCATTAGTCTCCGTTAAGCGTGCATTTGTCTCCGTTAAGCGTCTCCGTTAAGCGTGCATTGTCTCCGTTAAGCGTCTCCGTTAAGCGTCCTCGTTAAGCGTGCATTTGTCTCCGTTAAGCGTGCATTAGTCTCCGTTAAGCGTCTCCGTTAAGCGTGCATTAGTCTCCGTTAAGCGTTCCTCCGTTAAGCGTCCTCCGTTAAGCGTCCTCCGTTAAGCGTTCTCCGTTAAGCGTTCCTCCGTTAAGCGTTCTCCGTTAAGCGTGCATTTGTCCTCCGTTAAGCGTGCATTTGGTCTCCGTTAAGCGTGCATTAGTCTCCGTTAAGCGTGTATTAGTCTCCGTTAAGCGTGCATTTGTCCTCCGTTAAGCGTTCTCCGTTAAGCGTCTCCGTTAAGCGTTCTCCGTTAAGCGTGCATTGTCTCCGTTAAGCGTGCATTGTCTCCGTTAAGCGTGCATTTGGTCTCCGTTAAGCGTGTATTAGTCTCCGTTAAGCGTGCATTGTCTCCGTTAAGCGTGCATTGTCTCCGTTAAGCGTGTATTAGTCTCCGTTAAGCGTGCATTAGTCTCCGTTAAGCGTTCTCCGTTAAGCGTCTCCGTTAAGCGTTCTCCGTTAAGCGTCTCCGTTAAGCGTGCATTAGTCTCCGTTAAGCGTGCATTAGTCTCCGTTAAGCGTCTCCGTTAAGCGTCTCCGTTAAGCGTGCATTGTCTCCGTTAAGCGTGCATTAGTCTCCGTTAAGCGTTCTCCGTTAAGCGTGCATTTGTCTCCGTTAAGCGTGCATTAGTCTCCGTTAAGCGTGCATTTGTCCTCCGTTAAGCGTTCTCCGTTAAGCGTTCTCCGTTAAGCGTCTCCGTTAAGCGTTCTCCGTTAAGCGTTCTCCGTTAAGCGTTCTCCGTTAAGCGTCTCCGTTAAGCGTTCTCCGTTAAGCGTGCATTTGTCCTCCGTTAAGCGTCCTCCGTTAAGCATCCTCCGTTAAGCCTGCATTTGTCTCCGTTAAGCGTGCATTTGGTCTCCGTTAAGCGTGCATTTGGTCTCCGTTAAGCGTCTCCGTTAAGCGTGTATTAGTCTCCGTTAAGCGTTCTCCGTTAAGCGTTCTCCGTTAAGCGTCTCCGTTAAGCGTGCATTGTCTCCGTTAAGCGTCTCCGTTAAGCGTGCATTTGGTCTCCGTTAAGCGTGCATTTGGTCTCCGTTAAGCGTGTATTAGTCTCCGTTAAGCGTCCTCCGTTAAGCGTGCATTTGGTCTCCGTTAAGCGTCCTCCGTTAAGCTGCATTTGTCTCCGTAAGCGTCCTCCGTTAAGCTGCATTTGTCTCCGTAAGCGTCCTCCGTTAAGCGTGCATTTGTCTCCGTAAGCGTCCTCCGTTAAGCGTCCTCCGTTAAGCGTCCTCCGTTAAGCGTCCTCCGTTAAGCGTCCTCCGTTAAGCGTCCTCCGTTAAGCGTCCTCCGTTAAGCGTCCTCCGTTAAGCGTCCTCCGTTAAGCGTCCTCCGTTAAGCGTCCTCCGTTAAGCGTCCTCCGTTAAGCGTCCTCCGTTAAGCGTCCTCCGTTAAGCGTCCTCCGTTAAGCGTCCTCCGTTAAGCGTCCTCCGTTAAGCGTCCTCCGTTAAGCGTCCTCCGTTAAGCGTCCTCCGTTAAGCATCCTCCGTTAAGCCTGCATTTGTCTCCGTTAAGCGTCCTCGTTAAGCGTGCATTTGTCTCCGTTAAGCGTGCATTTGTCTCCGTTAAGCGTGCATTAGTCTCCGTTAAGCGTCCTCCGTTAAGCGTGCATTAGTCTCCGTTAAGCGTCTCCGTTAAGCGTGTATTAGTCTCCGTTAAGCGTGTATTAGTCTCCGTTAAGCGTGTATTAGTCTCCGTTAAGCGTGTATTAGTCTCCGTGTTGGTGAAGGACATTGGTCTGTCGTTCGTGTGTGAGTCTTACGTCAGTCGCAGGTGATGTGAAGACAGACCACCACCACGAGTCTTAGGGGAAAAAAAAAAAAAAAGTAATGATAATGATAAATATTATATGTATCTAACCTTGTATAGGGTCATTGCGACCATTTGTGTTATGTGTGATTATATAACTCATTTACTAAGTTCATATGTTCATGTATCGGTGGTGAGGACACTCACCCAGTCAGTCATAAGCCGGTAGGATTAGGTCAAAGATAAGGTCAACCACGTTCAATCACCAGGTCTGGGTCTCACCAGACTTGGGTGATTGACGTGGTTGATGCCATCGTCTTCTACCTGGTGACCCAAACCTGGTGATTGACGTGGCTGACCTTATCTTTGACCCGAATCACAGCGGCTTGTGATCGACTTGGGTGATGACTGTCGTTGTCAATGATACATGACATATGAACATAGTCAGTGAATGACCTAATTTGCAAATAATAGAAGGTCATAATGACCAGTTAACAAGGTGTGTGCTTTCCCTTATTCAACACCGTCATGTCCTCCTGTTCGACAGCACTCTGACCTTTGCCCCATTTGCATACCATCCTGTGTCTGACAGTCTCCGTCGCCTTGTTAGACAGCATTCTGTTCTTTACTCGATAGCGTATTATTGTTCACTGTCGAACAACGCTCTGATCCTTGTTCTGTCATGTGCCGAAGTTCGTTATGTCGCCTGTGCGAAAGAATTCTGCCCATCGTTGAACAAGACTGCATCACTTGTTTACACTCTCCGCGCGTCATTCTGGGAGGGGAAGCAGTCATGAAATGAATGTGAACTCTGCTATCGAATTCAGTGTTATGCTTCAGATAGCACAGCCCCAGCCAGCCCCTCCTCCCCTCTCCTCCGTGCCCTTTGATAATGACAGCTCCTGATCGTGGAATTCCTCGTAATCTCTTGTAATATTTCCCCCGCACGGGTGAGAGGCTGGTCTTGCACATTACTGCAGTAGATGGGTGTAGGCTGTGAGTTTTCACGTGCAATCTTGCCCTCTCTCTCTCCGTTTTCTGGTATGGTAATGACCGTGTGTGTGTGTGTGTGTGTGTGTGTGTGTGTGTGTGTGTGTGTGTGTGTGTGTGTCTGTGTGTATCTGTGAGTGAGACCACATAGCGTGAGAGGTGTCAGTACTGGGTCTCGCGTTCTTTAAAAACGCGACGAAAAAGGGAGGAAAAAAAAAGGGAAAAAATTAGAAATAATCCAATACTATAAACGAAAAGGGGAAGAAAAGGGAAGAGACAAAAAACGCTTTTTGCAATATTTTTAGTCTTGCGAATATTCATCCAAGTTTATCCCACTCCTTGGCGTTCCCACCTTTTCTCAGTTCCGCTCTTTGTTACCTTCTTGGTACCTTCCATCTCGCCGGATTGCCGTGTCTTGCAAAGAACCATAGACGGGCCCAAATGGAAGCCTTGCAGGGAAACGTGAGGTTTCAAGAATAACCAGATTATGGCCGGGAGTAAACTCTGGTTGGTATCATGTCATCACCAGTGCTTGCGTTATCTCTGGTGTAGTCTCTGGCATGAGCGTTCCGATGTGGGGCCCGGGAGATGCAGCAGGAAATACCGCGATACCAGTGACCCACACGAGGAGGGAGGAGGGTCACGCCCCCGCAGGCTATCGAAGTATGCCCCCATCTCCCCGTCGGGAGTAGGTGATTCCAGGCCCGTGCGGTGTGGAGGGCGCCATGCCTTCATTTTTTTGCCGGTGGCAGGGAGCCACGAACCAACAGTACAAGTCTGTTACTCCAATTATATGTATATATATATATATATATATATATATATATATATATATATATATATTCGCCACTTCCCACGCCATCGAGGTAGCGCCAAGAACAGAGGACTGAGCCTTAGAGGAAATATCCTCACTCGGCTTACTCTATAGCGTTAATCGCTGTTGGGAAGGTGGTTCGTAGGGAGATTACGTTCCAGCTCCGTCATGGAGGTGTTGGTTTGCCTTCAGTTTTCTCCGTACCTGTAATGTATAATGTGCCGAAGGCAGAGCCAGAGCCAGCCGTGCGAGCGAAGCCTCACAAGCGTCTCTATGGTTTATCTTAACCGCTAACATATTTGCCGCTTCATCCCTATCTGATATGTCCAACTCCCCTTTGATCTTGATCACCTTTCAACAGGTATTACCCGGGGTGCTGGGCGAATCTTGGGTACATGTGTCCGTAGGCTTCCAGGGCCGCCCCTGGAGCGGTGTCTGGTAGAGTGCTTCACACGCTGCTTTGTCAGTCCTTTAAGCCTCGCTGGCTTCCAGCGTGCCCTTCAGGGATCGCTGATCGAGTGCTCCACTACTGTCCCCCATCTATCTGAAGGCTGGCTGGCTCGTGCTGAGCGTCCCTCGCAGCGCAACACTTTTAAGATTTGGGAAGAACAGTCACACACACACACACACACACACACACACACACACACACACACACACATCATGGCCGCCCGTATGGTCTTGCGGAAATGGACGAGCAGAATTTTTAAGCATGGCTCTTCAGAACCCGGACGTCCTTCGTGACTCGCTTTTCTTCAGGTGGTTAATGAACTTCGCACAATGTCTCTCATTCCGCCTGATTCAGCAGAGTACGTCTGCCGGGTCCTTCCGCATCACACAGAATGGTTCATTGTTGTATGTCTGCCTGGAGTGACCTTCAGTGCGACGTATTCCAAAGTGAACAAGACCTGCATTTAAGAGGGAGTAAGTGGATGCAGGCATAGAACGACGTACAGTGGGTACAGTACACAGCAGGCGGTTGGTGGAGCCAAGCATAGAATTCATGATAGGGACAATTCAAGAGGAAGGGGTAGGTGGAGGCAAGCATAGAGTGTACGGAGGGTATATCAGATGGTAGGTGGAGGAAAGCATAGAACGTACAGTGGTTACAGTAGTCGATGGTAGGTGGCGGGTAAGGATAGAGTGTTCAGTGGGTACAATATATAGCAAGGGGTGGGTGGAAGCAAGCACGAATGTGAGTGGCCTAGAGTTTAGATCCAAATCATACTTTCCTTCAATTGATGTATCATACGTTCCTTCAATTGATGTATCATACCTTCCTTCAATTAATGTGTCATACGTTCCTTCAATTAATCTATCATACGTTCCTTCAATCAATGTATCATACGTTCCTTCAATTAATGTATCATACATTCCTTCAAATCAATGTATCATACGTTCCTCCAGTTAATGTATCATACATTCCTCCAATCAATGTATCATACGTTCCTCCAATCAATGTATCATACATTCCTCCAATCAATGTATCATACGTTCCTCCAATTGA
>NC_092242.1:11010998-11023498 GCF_036320965.1 Panulirus ornatus | reverse complement strand
GCCAGGCGGTTCCACCCTGAGCTCTGTGGGTGAGTGAGTGAGCCTTGCATCACCTCTAGGTTCTGCAGGCTAGCTATACCCTCCCCTCATGACCTGGGAGAAAAGAGACGAACGACAAAAATATAGATGTTGTGCTTGTGTATCATATCAATATGAGAATTAATGCTGTACTTGGCCACTATCTGGATATCTCTTTTCGACTTATACAGTAATATTTAGATGCCTGAATATCCATTGAATATCCATTTAGAATCATAGAGAGGCTACAGTTGTCATCTGTAAGTTAGGGATAGTCACAGCATGAAATCACTGTGCAAACACAACTCACCACCTGGCATTGTTCATCGTGCTCTACCATCGACGAATTTTTTAAGGCAATATATTTATGCATTCTAACTTTTTTCCTCGTCCAAGGCGATTCTAATTTTTGAGTCGTATGAACAAACGGGGCTGGCCACAGCCTGCTTAAAGAATCGCTCGAGACCCCTCAAGAACATGATGAATCTCTGTTAGATGTGGAAGAATGTTGTATTGCAATGTAGCACCTCCCCTCTCTTATGTCAGTGTGTGCCATTCTTACCGTCGCAGTTAACGTAACAATACGACCAGTGAAACTCTCTCCACGCATCAGCGAAAAAAATGTCCCTCGCTGCTGTTGTTCTATCGAGGGAAAAACTACGTGGAGACACAAGGCAGAGTTGCGGTCCATCGGTGTGTTGCGACAGGTGTTTCCACCAACACCTGGATGATACTCTTCATATAGCCTGGAAAACGTGTCATCGTACACAAGGCTCTCTCGTCAGCCACAGACGTCCTCAAGCCACCAGAGGTTGGTACGTTCACGGGAATCCTACAGCTGCAAGGCTGTGCTTCATGAGCGGGCAAGGACGTATCCTTCTGAATCGAGTAGCTCCTCAGCGAGACTGTACTCCTTTCCGTCCATTGAAGATGACGAGGCCTCTGTCGAGGATGATAACCTCCTCTCGCTCGCTGTGTAAGCTCTTTGCGAATCCGGTGAATCACAGTATCGGAATTCTAGAGTAGGTATCCAGCGATACGGGAGCGACTGATTGGCTGAACTCAGACACAAGATACACCTGTGTATCGTGACCCAAGCAGTCTGAAAGGTCTGGAACCTCGACCAGCCCAGCATGGACTTAAAGAAGTTCCCCCACCAGAACCCCCGAAGGACCTCACCTCCTCCCCGCGCCCCCACCTACACCAGCTACACTCGCCGGTACATTAAAACCTGTTAATACCCCCAAAACTGTCAACGTTTATGCACAGTCCAATTTCCGTGTGAATGGGAGCCGGCGGCGCCGTGATTTCCCGTAACTGTGCTTGGAACGATAGGGTAGCCGGGCCGAGGCGCCGGGGCACAGCAGGGGGCGCTTTTGTGTCGACGTGGTTTGGTGTGCCAGGAATGGGGGCCATAATCGGCCTCGATGCCTAATGCAAATGATTATTAATCCAGAGATTCTGGGCGAAGCAGAAGATCGGGGTGCGGGAGGAGCGACGGAGAGAAAAAGAAGAGGAGACGCGAGGGAATCGTGTACAGATCTTGGTGTTTACGGAAGGGTAGAATTCGTATATCTATATATTTTTTTTCCCGGTGAACATCGGTAAATGGAAATACTGGTCATTATCTTCATGAAAAGGCTGAAGGTTTGAAAAGATGTTATGTGGGAAGACTGGGTCTATGATCGTCTGGTAGAGAGAGAGAGAGAGAGAGAGAGAGAGAGAGAGAGAGAGAGAGAGAGAGAGAGAGAGAGGAGGGGAGGTGGACTCACCGTTGGAGCTACAGTAAAGGGTTGTGTGAGCGCGTGACTTGCGTGGCTGGCTGGTTTTGTACACACACACACACACACACACCCACACACAAGCACAACGTAACGCGATACAGCTGTTCGTTTTGAGAGCCGCCGCTACCACTGTGTGGTGTGGTTACTGACATGTTGGTGGTACGTACCACAATGTAGGTTGGCACCACGTTGACCAGGAGCTGCTCCTGACATGTTGGTGGTACGTACCACAATGTAGGTTGGTACCATGTTGACCAGGAGCTGCCCCTGACATGTTGGTGGTACGTACCACAATGTAGGTTGGCACCATGTTGACCAGGAGCTGCCCCTGACATGTTGGTGGTACGTACCACAATGTAGGTTGGCACCATGTTGACCAGGAGCTGCACCTGACATGTTGGTGGTACGTACCACAATGTAGGTTGGCACCATGTTGACCAGGAGCTGCCCCTGACATGTTGGTGGTACGTACCACAATGTAGGTTGGTACCATGTTGACCAGGAGCTGCTACTGACATGTTGGTGGTACGTACCACAATGTAGGTTGGCACCATGTTGACCAGGAGCTGCTCCTGACATGTTGGTGGTACGTACCACAATGTAGGTTGGTACCATGTTGACCAGGAGCTTATTACTACCATTATGGTTGGCACGATAACACTGGTCCGATGTGTGATGTAGAGCCGCCATCGCTGCCGTCATGGTGGGTACGCTTCGCTGCGCTCATGGCGGCAGAAATGAGGGCAAAGACCTGTGAAAATGGAAATGGGGTGAGTGATGATGATGATGATGACGATGACGGGGTAACGAACGAGGCTACGCGATGGTAATCCCAATTGGCGACGGTAGTGATTACCACAGGTGGGAGGGAAGGAGGGTGGGATCGTGCTTGCAGTAGGGGAGAAGGCCTGGTGCTTGTGGCTCGCCCCGCCACCCGGGGCCCTGCGACGGGAAATACCTGTAGGGGAAGGGAGAACGGGGGAGGGAGGAAGACGGAGCCGACAGTCGGGGGCCCTCCCACCTGTCTGACGAAGGGTCGTGAGGTGCGCCTACTCGCCACACTTAGACGTGGGCACTGTTTCTCATGCCCTCACGCCCTCATGAGGCACGGGATGAAGAGGAGGGTATGAGCATCCGGCGGTCTCTCTCTCTCTCTCTCTCTCTCTCTCTCTCTCTCTCTCTCTCTCTCTCTCTCTCTCTCTCTCTCTCTCTCTCTCTCTCCCCCCCCGTCATGCCTCCCCATCTGCATCCCACACACTCCACGGGCCATGACCAGGCGTCGCCGCCCAATATGCTCAACCAGGCAGGCTATTTCATTGATCAACAGTAGTCATTTTCTGCGTCTGGTATTGATTATTGCAGGGCCAGTCGTGCCAGCTGCATATCAATGGCCGAGTTGCCAAGGTCCTCCCAGCCAGTCGTCTCACTCCCCTTCCTCACTCCCCTTCTCCCATTCTCCCCCATCCCACCCGTGCCTAACTTACCCATTCCTACCTCGCCCATCCCAGTTCCAACCCCTTCACTTCAACGCTTCGTCTCCATTATATTCATCCCTTCAATCCTTCCTCATTATAGCCATTATTTTCCCATCCATTCCCTACCCTCAAACTCCCCATGGTACCCACAGCTCCCATATCCACGCCAACCCGACTCTTAACACACCTTCCCTCTGCATAACAATCACAATTTCCCTACCACCACCCAATGTATAGACTAAAGACCCAATTGAATTCACAGCTTACACACTTGTCAGAATACCATGGCAATCATTACAACGATTGATGACCGTCGTCAAAATCAAACACCTACGAGGACGTGAAGTCGTCGGTGAAAGATTAATTACATAAGGCAGGTTGGCGGAGTTGCTGCTTTGTTACCGAGACTCTAAATGTAGCCAGGTTATACAAGACTTCGGTGGCAATCCATGCAGCTTGGCTGTATATCGAGTGGGGTAAATACGACATGCCAAAATAACTCCTGGAGAAGCGTACAGACCGTCAGAACTGTGTAGATAAAATGATAACATTTAACACAAAGGAACTGTCTCTAGTTAGGAGCGAAGAGGCAGCATTTGCGGATTGTGACTATGGCTTAAAACGAGATATCCCTCTCTCTGTCTGGTGACCACAACGGAAAGAGACTAATGGGTTTAAATGTAGCTTGTTGCATTATTTTGACTCAAACGAGCCATTCCCCAAAGCGAGGTGAGACTGCATTAGTGCTCGCCAAGGATAGAGGGATCCAATTAGCTCTTTGTGAGGACGGGCTGAAAAGTTAGGTGACACAGTGGCGAGTGACATCATAATATCTTTTTTTTTTTTCCTTCTCCTGATTGAAAAGAAAACGGTAAACTCTCGTTTCCCATTTTTCGTTTGTCTTGAACAGTTTTATGGTCTCGTTCCCCTCATTCCATGGGCTCCGGGGCATGATGATAAAACACTGTGGTATGATGGTCCGCTCCTTGGGTATGATAGCCTGATCTGAGCTTTCATTCAAGGGCCATAGTCTTGTGCTCAAGGGTCGTACCGCCATGCGAAAGGGTTGTCCTTAAGAGTCGTACCGCCGTGCTCAGGGGTCTTACCGTCGTGCTTAAGGGTCGTAACGTCGTGCTGAAGGGTCGTACCGTCGTGCTGAAGGGTCTCACCGTCATGTTGAAGGGTCGCACCATCATGCTCAGGGGTCTTACCGTCGTGCTTAAGGGTCGTAACGTCGTGCTGAAGGGTCGTACCGTCGTGCTGAAGGGTCGTACCGTCATGTTGAAGGGTCGCACCGTCGTGTTGAAGGGTCGAACCGTCGTGCAGAAGGGTCGCACCGTCGTGCTGAAGGGTCGTACCGTCGTGTTGAAGGGTCGCACCGTCGTGTTGAAGGGTCGCACCGTCGTGTTGAAGGGTCGCAACGTCGTGTTGAAGGGTCGTCCCGTCGTGTTGAAGGGTCGTACCGTCGTGCTGAAGGGTCGCACCGTCTTGCTGAAGAGTCGCACCGTCGTGTTGAAGGGTCGCACCACCGTGCTCAGGGGTCTTACCGTCGTGCTTGAGGGTCGCGCCGTCGTGTTGAAGAGTCGCACCGTCGTGTTGAAGGGTCGCAATGTCGTGTTGAAGGGTCTTACCGTCGTGTGGAAGGGTCGTACCGTCGTGTTGAAGGGTCGCACCGCCGTGCTCAGGGGTCTTACCGTCGTGCTTGAGAGTCGTACCGACGTGCTTGACGGTCGCACCGTCGTGCTGAAGAGTCGTACCGTCGTGCTGAAGGGTCGCACCACCGTGCTCAGGGGTCTTACCGTCGTGCTTAAGGGTCGCGCCGTCGTGTTGAAGAGTCGTACCGACGTGCTTGAAGGGTCGCAACGTCGTGTTGAAGGGTCGAACCGTCGTGTTGAAGGGTCGTACCGTCGTGTTGAAGGGTCGCACCGTCATGCTGAAGGGTCGTCCCGTCGTGCAGACGCTACTGATGAGCTCTTAGCCAGAAACGTCCCCTTTAGCACGCAAAAAGCGCCTTTGCTCTGTGCTCACGTACCTTTCTTTGGTGGGGGAGGAGGGAGGCAACAGCAGGAATTCTTAGGTGTTGCCCACAAGCCACAGCGGCCTCGGGTACGACAGGCATTTCCCGAGGTCTTCTGGGACATATTTTGTTACCACCTTCATTCATGAGGTCAACCACATCGCGTCTGAACAGACGGTGAGGGAGACAGACCAGGTCAAGGCACATCACGTCTGATAGACGACCAAGGGAGCTAGCTACATCAACCACATCACGTCATACAGTCTGGACAACACACACACACACACACACACACACACACACACACACACATATATATATATATATATATATATATATATATATATATATATATATATATATATATATATATATATATACGTATAGGAGCAAACACATGCATGTGAATTACACGTACAGAGTTCCATTCACACATATAATTATATAAGTAGACAAACGAGCAACGACGCTTAACATAAAATGAATCGATAAATACAAGAAGGTAACCAGAAATTCACACATACAGACATACTGGTAGAATGGAAAGCAGACGAGCTTTTTCCACGGATAACCGAACACGGAAAACGACCAGACAGACAAAGGAGGAGGAGGCTGCGAATGGGATGATTATTATCCAGAGCGAACATACGGACGATCAGACTTGACGGAGGGAGGAAAAGAGAACGAGTCAATTATACAGACGCAGGAAACTGATGAGATCAAGTCGGCTTAAGAGACGGGGTAGTTGACAAACGCACATGGAGATTGACAGTTTGTCAGACAGACGGGGAGTTGAATATAGTGCTTGGGGGTAGGACGATGGAGGGCCAGCCGACACACCTCGCCCATCAGTCACTCCTCCCTCAACCCCCTGAATGAAGGAGAAGATTTGATCTTGCATAGAGACAGTCATTTGTCTCCTCGACGCCCTAGAGCCATTTATCTTCCTGTCTTGGAGATGTTTATCTCTTCTCGTCCACGGCCATTTATATCCTCCTGTCCAAGAGCCATTTTATCTCTCCTGTCCAAGAGCCATTTCATCTCTCCTGTCCAAGAGCCATTTTATCTCTCATGTCCTAGAGTCATTTCATCTCTCCTGTCCAAGAGCCATTTCATCTCTCCTGTCCAAGAGCCATTTCATCTCTCCTGTCCAAGAGCCATTTCATCTCTCCTGTCCAAGAGCCATTTCATCTCTCCTGTCCAAGAGCCATTTCATCTCTCCTGTCCAAGAGCCATTTCATCTCTCCTGTCCAAGAGCCATTTCATCTCTCCTGTCCAAGAGCCATTTCATCTCTCCTGTCCAAGAGCCATTTCATCTCTCCTGTCCAAGAGCCATTTCATCTCTCCTGTCCAAGAGCCATTTCATCTCTCCTGTCCAAGAGCCATTTCATCTCTCCTGTCCAAGAGCCATTTCATCTCTCCTGTCCAAGAGCCATTTCATCTCTCCTGTCCAAGAGCCATTTCATCTCTCCTGTCCAAGAGCCATTTCATCTCTCCTGTCCAAGAGCCATTTCATCTCTCCTGTCCAAGAGCCATTTCATCTCTCCTGTCCAAGAGCCATTTCATCTCTCCTGTCCAAGAGCCATTTCATCTCTCCTGTCCAAGAGCCATTTCATCTCTCCTGTCCAAGAGCCATTTCATCTCTCCTGTCCAAGAGCCATTTCATCTCTCCTGTCCAAGAGCCATTTCATCTCTCCTGTCCAAGAGCCATTTCATCTCTCCTGTCCAAGAGCCATTTCATCTCTCCTGTCCAAGAGCCATTTCATCTCTCCTGTCCAAGAGCCATTTCATCTCTCCTGTCCAAGAGCCATTTCATCTCTCCTGTCCAAGAGCCATTTCATCTCTCCTGTCCAAGAGCCATTTCATCTCTCCTGTCCAAGAGCCATTTCATCTCTCCTGTCCAAGAGCCATTTCATCTCTCCTGTCCAAGAGCCATTTCATCTCTCCTGTCCAAGAGCCATTTCATCTCTCCTGTCCAAGAGCCATTTCATCTCTCCTGTCCAAGAGCCATTTCATCTCTCCTGTCCAAGAGCCATTTCATCTCTCCTGTCCAAGAGCCATTTCATCTCTCCTGTCCAAGAGCCATTTCATCTCTCCTGTCCAAGAGCCATTTCATCTCTCCTGTCCAAGAGCCATTTCATCTCTCCTGTCCAAGAGCCATTTCATCTCTCCTGTCCAAGAGCCATTTCATCTCTCCTGTCCAAGAGCCATTTCATCTCTCCTGTCCAAGAGCCATTTCATCTCTCCTGTCCAAGAGCCATTTCATCTCTCCTGTCCAAGAGCCATTTCATCTCTCCTGTCCAAGAGCCATTTCATCTCTCCTGTCCAAGAGCCATTTCATCTCTCCTGTCCAAGAGCCATTTCATCTCTCCTGTCCAAGAGCCATTTCATCTCTCCTGTCCAAGAGCCATTTCATCTCTCCTGTCCAAGAGCCATTTCATCTCTCCTGTCCAAGAGCCATTTCATCTCTCCTGTCCAAGAGCCATTTCATCTCTCCTGTCCAAGAGCCATTTCATCTCTCCTGTCCAAGAGCCATTTCATCTCTCCTGTCCAAGAGCCATTTCATCTCTCCTGTCCAAGAGCCATTTCATCTCTCCTGTCCAAGAGCCATTTCATCTCTCCTGTCCAAGAGCCATTTCATCTCTCCTGTCCAAGAGCCATTTCATCTCTCCTGTCCAAGAGCCATTTCATCTCTCCTGTCCAAGAGCCATTTCATCTCTCCTGTCCAAGAGCCATTTCATCTCTCCTGTCCAAGAGCCATTTCATCTCTCCTGTCCAAGAGCCATTTCATCTCTCCTGTCCAAGAGCCATTTCATCTCTCCTGTCCAAGAGCCATTTCATCTCTCCTGTCCAAGAGCCATTTCATCTCTCCTGTCCAAGAGCCATTTCATCTCTCCTGTCCAAGAGCCATTTCATCTCTCCTGTCCAAGAGCCATTTCATCTCTCCTGTCCAAGAGCCATTTCATCTCTCCTGTCCAAGAGCCATTTCATCTCTCCTGTCCAAGAGCCATTTCATCTCTCCTGTCCAAGAGCCATTTCATCTCTCCTGTCCAAGAGCCATTTCATCTCTCCTGTCCAAGAGCCATTTCATCTCTCCTGTCCAAGAGCCATTTCATCTCTCCTGTCCAAGAGCCATTTCATCTCTCCTGTCCAAGAGCCATTTCATCTCTCCTGTCCAAGAGCCATTTCATCTCTCCTGTCCAAGAGCCATTTCATCTCTCCTGTCCAAGAGCCATTTCATCTCTCCTGTCCAAGAGCCATTTCATCTCTCCTGTCCAAGAGCCATTTCATCTCTCCTGTCCAAGAGCCATTTCATCTCTCCTGTCCAAGAGCCATTTCATCTCTCCTGTCCAAGAGCCATTTCATCTCTCCTGTCCAAGAGCCATTTCATCTCTCCTGTCCAAGAGCCATTTCATCTCTCCTGTCCAAGAGCCATTTCATCTCTCCTGTCCAAGAGCCATTTCATCTCTCCTGTCCAAGAGCCATTTCATCTCTCCTGTCCAAGAGCCATTTCATCTCTCCTGTCCAAGAGCCATTTCATCTCTCCTGTCCAAGAGCCATTTCATCTCTCCTGTCCAAGAGCCATTTCATCTCTCCTGTCCAAGAGCCATTTCATCTCTCCTGTCCAAGAGCCATTTCATCTCTCCTGTCCAAGAGCCATTTCATCTCTCCTGTCCAAGAGCCATTTCATCTCTCCTGTCCAAGAGCCATTTCATCTCTCCTGTCCAAGAGCCATTTCATCTCTCCTGTCCAAGAGCCATTTCATCTCTCCTGTCCAAGAGCCATTTCATCTCTCCTGTCCAAGAGCCATTTCATCTCTCCTGTCCAAGAGCCATTTCATCTCTCCTGTCCAAGAGCCATTTCATCTCTCCTGTCCAAGAGCCATTTCATCTCTCCTGTCCAAGAGCCATTTCATCTCTCCTGTCCAAGAGCCATTTCATCTCTCCTGTCCAAGAGCCATTTCATCTCTCCTGTCCAAGAGCCATTTCATCTCTCCTGTCCAAGAGCCATTTCATCTCTCCTGTCCAAGAGCCATTTCATCTCTCCTGTCCAAGAGCCATTTCATCTCTCCTGTCCAAGAGCCATTTCATCTCTCCTGTCCAAGAGCCATTTCATCTCTCCTGTCCAAGAGCCATTTCATCTCTCCTGTCCAAGAGCCATTTCATCTCTCCTGTCCAAGAGCCATTTCATCTCTCCTGTCCAAGAGCCATTTCATCTCTCCTGTCCAAGAGCCATTTCATCTCTCCTGTCCAAGAGCCATTTCATCTCTCCTGTCCAAGAGCCATTTCATCTCTCCTGTCCAAGAGCCATTTCATCTCTCCTGTCCAAGAGCCATTTCATCTCTCCTGTCCAAGAGCCATTTCATCTCTCCTGTCCAAGAGCCATTTCATCTCTCCTGTCCAAGAGCCATTTCATCTCTCCTGTCCAAGAGCCATTTCATCTCTCCTGTCCAAGAGCCATTTCATCTCTCCTGTCCAAGAGCCATTTCATCTCTCCTGTCCAAGAGCCATTTCATCTCTCCTGTCCAAGAGCCATTTCATCTCTCCTGTCCAAGAGCCATTTCATCTCTCCTGTCCAAGAGCCATTTCATCTCTCCTGTCCAAGAGCCATTTCATCTCTCCTGTCCAAGAGCCATTTCATCTCTCCTGTCCAAGAGCCATTTCATCTCTCCTGTCCAAGAGCCATTTCATCTCTCCTGTCCAAGAGCCATTTCATCTCTCCTGTCCAAGAGCCATTTCATCTCTCCTGTCCAAGAGCCATTTCATCTCTCCTGTCCAAGAGCCATTTCATCTCTCCTGTCCAAGAGCCATTTCATCTCTCCTGTCCAAGAGCCATTTCATCTCTCCTGTCCAAGAGCCATTTCATCTCTCCTGTCCAAGAGCCATTTCATCTCTCCTGTCCAAGAGCCATTTCATCTCTCCTGTCCAAGAGCCATTTCATCTCTCCTGTCCAAGAGCCATTTCATCTCTCCTGTCCAAGAGCCATTTCATCTCTCCTGTCCAAGAGCCATTTCATCTCTCCTGTCCAAGAGCCATTTCATCTCTCCTGTCCAAGAGCCATTTCATCTCTCCTGTCCAAGAGCCATTTCATCTCTCCTGTCCAAGAGCCATTTCATCTCTCCTGTCCAAGAGCCATTTCATCTCTCCTGTCCAAGAGCCATTTCATCTCTCCTGTCCAAGAGCCATTTCATCTCTCCTGTCCAAGAGCCATTTCATCTCTCCTGTCCAAGAGCCATTTCATCTCTCCTGTCCAAGAGCCATTTCATCTCTCCTGTCCAAGAGCCATTTCATCTCTCCTGTCCAAGAGCCATTTCATCTCTCCTGTCCAAGAGCCATTTCATCTCTCCTGTCCAAGAGCCATTTCATCTCTCCTGTCCAAGAGCCATTTCATCTCTCCTGTCCAAGAGCCATTTCATCTCTCCTGTCCAAGAGCCATTTCATCTCTCCTGTCCAAGAGCCATTTCATCTCTCCTGTCCAAGAGCCATTTCATCTCTCCTGTCCAAGAGCCATTTCATCTCTCCTGTCCAAGAGCCATTTCATCTCTCCTGTCCAAGAGCCATTTCATCTCTCCTGTCCAAGAGCCATTTCATCTCTCCTGTCCAAGAGCCATTTCATCTCTCCTGTCCAAGAGCCATTTCATCTCTCCTGTCCAAGAGTTGGGATTCAACACGGCTGAGGCTCTTACTGTCCACGATACGTTGCTTTTGCTAGTGGGTCTTGGGTGAAGGTGGGAGAGGTGTGTGTGTGTGTGTAGATCACCGTTAGAGTTATCCCCTCCAAGCCATGGGTGCAAGAATGAATTTGAAGATGGCATTCACCTGTGGAGGGCAACGCAGGGCTTCCGGCAGTATGTGAGCCTCCACTTAGCTGGAGGATGCGGATAACCAGTACTGCCTAGTGTAACAGGTTGTTTCGTATTCACTTTTTTGAGTTATCTAAACGCGGGTACAAGGTCTTCTTAAGTACAGGTTGTTGAAAGACGATGGAGCCCTGATGAAGTAGGTTAAACTTACGTGAGGTTCAGCGACTGGAAAGGGAGGTTAAACGAGTGGAAAGGATGAAAAGGGGCTTTGTGGGTATCCCTCACACCGACTCGGTCTCAATCTTTTCGAAGCCTGCGTTTTGTTTATCTCGAATGGGATCGATGGTCCCAGAAACCCCCAACCCCCCAAGAGGGCACCACGCCGACCATAATGCCGTCGTCTCGATTAATACCAGAGGCTGCAGGCAAATTGCGCTGAGGATAATCTGTCATCTACCTCTGCCGTGGAAGTGATGATCTCGTGTCTGGAAAGGTTAAGGTGTGAGAGCCCGCCGTTCCCCCTCCCAAGGCCTTTTAAGGAAGACAGGGTCTTGTCTGTGTGTGTGTGTGTAGGGGGGTGGCTGCCGCAGCGCTCAGGGAGCCGGCCACGTCTACCGGGCGGGACCACAGGTCGAGAAGTAGGGTGAGCGTGTATGTTTCTAAGGTGAGCCAAAGACAGTGGATAATTAAGTGTCTTCAGTGACGATGCTGAGGAGGTCTTATGGTAATGTTAGATTGGTGTCTCCAGTGTTGCACGCTTAGGGGGACTTGCGTCACCATTTTCTATATCCTGTTTAATAATGACTCGTTGGGTATAATTTTTTTTTTTTTTTCATACTATTCGCCATTTCCCGCATTAGCGAGGTAGCGCTAAGAACAGAGGACTGGGCCTTTGAGGGAATATCCTCACCTGGCCCCCTTCTCTGTTCCTTCTTTTGGAAAAAAAAAAAAAAAAAAAAAAAAAAAAAAAAAAAAAAATGTGTTAGAGGGAGTTGCACAAATAACATTTGGGGAAGGCTGTTTCATATATTCTATGTAGGTATAGAATTTTAGTGTGTTCTTCTAGAATTAGGATGATTTCTCTAGATATTTTTCAACCGATTCCAAGATATCGCCATCAAATTCGACATCTAGAGTCGGGAGGAGAGGAGGAGAGGGAGATTATAAACTGATGCGGATCATCCCCCCGCGGGGATTCCAGTGGGAAATAGATTTGACCCCTAAAAGGAAATTAGATTTTTTTTCTTTTTTTCGTTCTCGCTTATTTTCTTTCCCAGACACAACTGTCTGTGTCGGTCTCACTCGATAGGAGTAGAAAAGGACGGATGATTACCCATTCTCTCTCTCTCTCTCTCTCTCTCTCTCTCTCTCTCTCTCTCTCTCTCTCTCTCTCTCTCTCTCTC
>NC_092242.1:10995998-11005998 GCF_036320965.1 Panulirus ornatus | reverse complement strand
GAGCAGCAACTGCACTACCGTCCGTTCGTTGTAGGGTCATGAGAGACGAGGCGTTACCCGGACTGAAGGGAAGACAGTCGTTCATGAAAGAACTTCTCATTCTAAAGGAGTCTGTCTTCCCCCGACACTGGCAGGAGCGCAGCCTTGAAGAGAAAGTGATCCTAGAGTTATATTGCAATAATGATAATGATGACAATTATAACAATGATGGTTTTCAGTTTCCCCCGCCAAGGTTCAGTCTTATGTTCTGGAACGCTACCTCGCTAACGCGAGAAATGGCGATTATGCATGAAAATTCATACTAATAATAATAGTAGGACATACAGAGTTCGAAACGTCTTAAAAAAATCGCCTTGAAATGTGTAAAACAAAAAACAAAAACCAAATATGTCTGCGATATTTTTTTTTTTTAAAGATTTGTGTTACAAAGAAAAATATTCATCATAAATATTGAGAATATTTTTAACCCAGGACAGTAAAGTACAAGATGGACCAAAGGCGGCCCCGACGCCTTCCTGATGTAGTTACCAAAGATTTTTTTTTTTCGTCCAGGATGTTGACATTGGATGGCTACCGTCGCGGGGCTCGGGAGACAATGGAATGAATAATAATTTATCGGATGAAATTTTTACCTAAAAGAAACCAAAAAAAAAAAAAATTCGCTAATCTACCTTCGTCCACCACATCGTTCGACCAGCAAGTGCCATAATACCTCCAACTGGCTTCTGGAGAGACGACCAGATGTTCCACCGTGGGAGCGGCGTTCTCAAGAGGTGGATGAGAATAAACATCCAGTTACTAGGAGAAGGTGGAGGTGAGGGACGACGCAGCTCCTCCAGGCACGAGAGACGAGGAGCAGCAGCAGCAGCAGTGTCTCTGATGGTCCTCCTTACAACACCAGTGGTGTGGTGTGGTCTTCTGCAGCTGGTGAGGGAACGACCCATACACGTAGGCGAAGACGATCCAGTTACGTGAAGGATTCGGGCGAACATCAATAGAAAATGGAGAATTTGACGATGAAATGTCACACGGAACAAGGCTTCTCACCGCCCCTTATCAGTACCTGAAGAACAAGGCTCCTCAACTCTCCCACTAGTGCCTGAGGAACAAGGCTCCTCGCCCCTCCCACTAGTACCTGAAGAACAAGGCTCCTCGACTCTCCCACTAGTGCCTGAAGAACAAGGCTCCTCGCCTCTCCCACTAGTGCCTGAAGAACAAGGCTCCTCGCCTCTCCCACTAGTGCCTGAAGAACATGGCTCCTCGCCTCTCCCACTAGTGCCTGAAGAACATGGCTCCTCGCCTCTCCCACTAGTGCCTGAAGAACAAGGCTCCTCGCCTCTCCCACTAGTGCCTGAGGAACAAGGCTCCTCGACTCTCCCACTAGTGCCTGAGGAACAAGGCTCCTCGCCTCTCCCACTAGTGCCTGAAGAACATGGCTCCTCGCCTCTCCCACTAGTGCCTGAGGAACAAGGCTCCTCGCCTCTCCCACTAGTGCCTGAAGAACATGGCTCCTCGCCTCTCCCACTAGTGCCTGAGGAACAAGGCTCCTCGACTCTCCCACTAGTGCCTGAGGAACAAGGCTCCTCGCCTCTCCCACTAGTGCCTGAAGAACATGGCTCCTCGCCTCTCCCACTAGTGCCTGAAGAACATGGCTCCTCGCCTCTCCCACTAGTACCGTTGGTATCTTAAATGAATCTTTCTAAGCCATTTTCGTTTGAGAGGAGGAAAATGGGATAAGTAGCCAGATCAGTTTCACGTGAAGGTCGTGAACGTGATAATGTTATGTATGTCGCCTCTTGTTCTTGGGCTGACCTCACTAGCTTCTGCTGGAATGGCCAGGTCTGTGAGGCTATATCTCTCACCCAACTCCCCTGTTGTAGGGGCCAGGTCTGTGAGGCTATCTCTCACCCAACTCCCCTGTTGTAGGGGCCAGGTCTGTGAGGCTATCTCTCACCCCACTCCCCTGTTGGAGGGGCCAGGTCTGTGAGCCTCACCCCTCACTCCCCTGTTGGAGGGGCCAGGTCTGTGAGGCTATCCCTCACCCCACTCCCATGTTGGAGGGGCCAGGTCTGTGAGGCTATATCTCTCACCCCACTCCTCTGTTGGAGGGGCCAGATCTGTGAGGCTCACTAGCTTCTGCTGGAGGGGCCAGGTCTGTGAGGCTATCTCTCACCCCACTCCCCTGTTGGAGTGGCCAGATCTGAGGCTATATCTCTCACCCCACTCCTCTGTTGGAGTGGGCCATGTCTGTCAGACTACCTTCTCACCCCGCTCCCTCTCTCCCCATGTCCGGTTTCTTTTTGTTTTCGTTCTTTGTTCCGGATATGTCTTTTCTTACCCGACCCAAAAAAGATCCGCGCGCATGTCGGCGAAAAATTCTTGCGGACATCCTGCAGGAGGGATTACGGCTAATGTGCGATACGGCGTGACGGGCAGAGGCAGCTCCTCACAAACTCCCTCACCAGCCGGATCGCAGGAGGTCATGAAGGGGAAGAGGGGGAGGTCTTCTTCTGGCTCTGGCACCAACCGAACGTCCCGGTAAACTACCCTCATGTTGGTGGCTCATGTTCATTGTACACAGATTCGTCTGAGATCTTCCTTTCTGATGAGATTTTCGAAATACGTGATGTTATTAATGGTTCAGGCCCAGGGCTGGATATATAAGGGTCAAGGGGGGGGGGGGGATTGGGGATAAGGCCCATGGAACTGGATGAAAGGCTCGGGGTATTGAAGATAAGGCACAGGGATATGGCCCATGGGACGAGAGATAAGGCCCAGGGGACTAGATAAGGCCCAGGAGACTAGATAAGGCCCAGGGGGACTGGAGATAAGGCCTAGGAGACTAGAGGTAAGGCCCAAGGGAGTGGAGATAAAAAAACATATGAGCATCGTTCTTGACAGCCGATGGTAAAAGACGGGGCGTTGGTTCGACTCGAACACCACGGGAGAAGGGATTGCCTGCTGGCGGGTCCTCTTCGGGAGTGTTAGCTGGAGGGATGGGGCGGCTTGCAGAAGTTGTCGACTTTACGGGTGGGTTTCTGTGGCCTGTGGTGAACAAGGCAAAGTTAGGAAAAGAGGTGGAGGCGGGGTGGAGGTTTGGAATGATGTAGGGTGATGACTGGTCGGTCGTAGGATTCGACCCCAGGCTCTTGGTATCAGTGCACGGTCCATGACCTCAGGCTGGCTGGAGAGTGGAATTGTGGGAATGAGGAGGATGTTTTGATCATATTCTTCCCTAACGCTACCACGCTCAGGTGCTAGAAGCTATTAGGCATTACACACACACACACACACACACACACACACACACACACACACACACACACATGTATCCGATACCGAGATGTCCTTAAATGGGACGTGTGTACTTGCCCATACCATGTGGACTACTATCGAAAAAAAATCTTATCAGAACATTTCATTGTAAAAGATGGCCACACTGTCTGGCCGCAGTGGCCATCCTGACTGGCCAAATGACCGGCGTCACTTAACTGGCCACACTCAACTGGCCGGAGTGACAGTCAAGCCACAGTAGCCCCCACACCGACAGTTCTTTGCTGACTGGACCGCTTTTGAGTGACCGTCAGGCGTGACAGACGATGACTGGACAGTCTCACACTTGACAGTCAGTATGCTGTTGGTGAGAGAGAGAGAGAGAGAGAGAGAGAGAGAGAGAGAGAGAGAGAGAGAGAGAGAGAGAGAGAGAGAGAGAGAGAGAGGTTAGAGGAGGAGGTGGTTCAGAGGGAGAGACAGGTAAGGGAGGGGAGCAGCCTGTCCTGCCACAGGATGCCTCCCATTAGCTAATTGCGCTCCGGGCGTTACTTACGGCCCATCTGCTTGCTGGCCCCTTGTTACCTGTTGTGACGTCACGTAGCTCCCTTCCTCCCTCCTCCCCTTGCGTCACTTAAACCGTTCCCTGCTGTTACCTGACTGTTACCCGGCGCCGTGCGTTGTGGTGTCCATGGCGTTACCGATCCCTCATTACTCGGTGATACGTGGATGTTAACAACGTACCCGTTGGCCGACCGTTACTTCCTGTTACCGTTAAAGTGTGACGTACTTCCAGCCGTCACAACTTCCTCTTTTTTTTGTTTTTCTTTTTTTTGGGAAGATTTTTCCGTTGGTGGATTCCTGACTTCCTGTTTTCCCTCTGGACTTCCGATACTCGTTGATATTCGATGTCACACCCTGGCGATATTTCCCTTCATTTTCCCGATATTTGGAAGACAAGCCGATATAGTGTCCTCACCCCTGCCGATATTCGTAAGATAGACCGATCCGTGTCTTCACTTCCTGATATGGATGAACAACCCGATATTTTGTGTCCCCATCCTCCCGATATTCGTAAGATAGACCGATGCGTGTCTTTACTTCCTGATATGTATGAACAACCCGATATTTTGTTCCCCCATCCTCCCGATATTCGTAAGATAGACCGATGCGTGTCTTCACTTCCTGATATGGATGAACAACCCGATATGTGGTCCCCATCCTCCCGATATTCGTAAGATAGACCGATCCGTGTCTTTACTTCCTGATATGTATGAACAACCCGATATTTTGTTCCCCCATCCTCCCGATATTCGTAAGATAGACCGATGCGTGTCTTCACTTCCTGATATGTATGAACAACCCGATATTTTGTTCCCCCATCCTCCCGATATTCGTAAGATAGACCGATGCGTGTCTTCACTTCCTGATATGTATGAACAACCCGATATTTTGTTCCCCCATCCTCCCGATATTCGTAAGATAGACCGATGCGTGTCTTCACTTCCTGATATGTATGAACAACCCGATATTTTGTTCCCCCATCCTCCCGATATTCGTAAGATAGACCGATGCGTGTCTTTACTTCCTGATATGGATGAACAACCCGATATTTTGTTCCCCCATCCGCCCGATATTCGTAAGATAGACCGATCCGTGTCTTCACTTCCTGATATGGATGAACAACCCGATATTTTGTCCCCCCATCCTCCCGATATTCGTAAATCTTCATGCCACATGCCATCCCGTATGTGATGCTGTATTCAGCCCTGCAGATCATAAAAGCCTCGCCTCTCACAAGGGCAAGAAAACGGTAAGAAAGAAACAAAAAGAGGATGAATAACAGACTGGCACATTTATAGAAACAACGGGTATGTGTTGTGTGTGTGTGTGTGTGTGTGTGTGTGTGTGTGTGTGTGTGTGTTGGGTGGGTGGGGGAAATCAAGGCCTTCTGTGAGTTAAGGGGGAGCGGGGAAGGGGGTGGTGGAGAGACTGAAACCAGATGCCTAACACACGTCTGTAAGTAGAGACACCAATTTTCTCGAATGCTGAACCAGTTGTACGAGTAGAGAACAAGACTAAAGAACGTTTTAGGAAAAGAGACATAAGTCTTATGACAGTGGAGAACTCAATTTAGAGACAGGAGAACCGATTTTACGAGTAGAAAACCAGTTTTACGAGTAGGAAACCAGTTCTACGAGTAGAAAACCAGTTTTACCAGTAGGAAACCAGTTCTACGAGTAGAAAACCAGTTCTACGGGTAGAAAACCAGTTTTACCAGTAGGAAACCAGTTCTACGAGTAGAAAACCAGTTCTACGAGTAGAAAACCAGTTCTGCGAATAGAAAACCAGTTTTACGAGTAGAAAACCAGTTCTACGAGTAGAAAACCAGTTCTACGGGTAGAAAACCAGTTCTACGAGTAGGAAACCAGTTCTACGAGTAGAAAACCAGTTTTACGAGTAGGAAACCAGTTCTACGAGTAGAAAACCAGTTTTACGAGTAGAAAACCAGTTCTACGAGTAGAAAACCAGTTCTACGAGTAGAAAACCAGTTCTACGAGTAGAAAACCAGTTCTACGAGTAGAAAACCAGTTCTACGAGTAGAAAACCAGTTCTACGGGTAGAAAACCAGTTCTACGAGTAGGAAACTAGTTCTACGAGTAGAAAACCAGTTTTACGAGTAGAAAACCAGTTTTACGAGTAGAAAACCAGTTTTACGAGTAGGAAACCAGTTCTGCGAGTAGAAAACCAGTTCTACGGGTAGAAAACCAGTTTTACCAGTAGGAAACCAGTTCTACGAGTAGAAAACCAGTTCTACGAGTAGAAAACCAGTTCTGCGAATAGAAAACCAGTTTTACGAGTAGAAAACCAGTTTTATGAGTAGAAAACCAGTTCTACGAGTAGAAAACCAGTTTTACGAGTAGGAAACCAGTTCTACGAGTAAAAAACCAGTTTTACGAGTAGAAAACCAGTTTTACGAGCAGAAAAGCAGGATTTACGTGAAGGGAAACCCATTCTTCTTTCTTTCTGATTCATGTCTTTGGGTAAAAGATCAAGTGCAACACCCCACACCTTGGTGTCTGTGGTCTGGGGGCGAAGTGCGACTCCCCCCCGTCGTGTGTGTGTGTGTGTCTGTGGGTAGGAGTTCATGTACAACCACGGCGGTCGTGTCTCTGTGGGTAAGGGGTCGTGTACGACTGTGGTCGCATGTCTGTGGACGGGGCACCCAAAATACGACCCACCCTGCCTCGTATGACACCGGCCGGCCGTTTAGCTCCGTACCAAATGGCGTGTACGAGGCATAATTAGAACTAACATTGTCTTTTTTTTTTTTTTTTATAATGACACCGTCAATAACGACGAGGGAAAAACGACCATGGCGACGACAGCACCGGCAGTGAGGGCCAGACTCAGCACACATAACGCTAGCTAGCAGAATACATTGATGGGAGAGGGCGTGATGATGATCAGGAAGACCAGAGCCTCCTCGAAAAAGAGAGACCCCCACCCCAAACCCACATCTCTTTTGCGACCGTCGTGTTCCCACCAGCGTACGGGGCTGTCGCGGCTCTCTCTCTCGTGGTCGTTGAAGTCGTCCCCGAGGTCGTCGTCCGTTTGGCACACACAACTACCACCCCCACCCACACCCCTCCCCTCCCCTCGCCCTTTCCCCACCGACCACTCTCCCCCTCTCTCTCTCTCTCCATTCCCCCTCCCTCCCCCGTCGGCGGTCAATATGCTTGCGTTCTGACTGCCAGAGGTTATGAGGCTGCTACTCACTCTCTCTCTCTCTCTCTCTCTCTCTCTCTCTCTCTCTCTCTCTCTCTCTCTCTCTCTCTCTCTCTCTCTCTCTCTCTCTCTCTCTCTCCCAGCATAATGATATACCTCATCGGCCATCGTACTATTTGGAGTCGAAGAACCTGGGTCACTTTAGCACCAAAAGAATGTTCATAAGGCGCCGCCGATCCTTCGTTAGTGCACTAAACTACCGTCATAGACTCCTACCACCCCTTACATTCGTGTCAGAATGCATTTATTTTCGGCGCAGATCCCTTCATGTGGTTCCAAAATACGCTGCTAAGTGCAGTTCAGGTATTCGTTAGGGGGAAAAAAAAAGAACACGTCTCTAAGCGCGGATGTATCATCCAGGTAGTTCCTAAACACGTCTCTAAGCGCAATTCTATTGTATGTTTGTGGCAAGACACGTCTCTTGAGTTTCAGTTTCCCTCAAGACTTAAAGTTCCAGACTGCGTTCCAGGCTCGTATTGTACTTTCACTGAGGGGCAGCAAGCAGAGGTGTTCGTTGATCTTTCTCGTAACTTAGAAAACAACCAGAGTATTTCTCTCTCGATATACATTCCAGACTCTCTTGGGTTCCCCGATTATAGAAAACACCAGAGTATTTCTCTCTCGATATACATTCCAGACTCTCTTGGGTTCCCCGATTATCTTCATAAACCATCAAACGAGACGCATCTGATAGACACATAACAGTGATTCGTTCAAGGGCTGTTGTATCCACTGGGAGAACGCCGGCGCCCCCCCCGCACGCCTCTCCAAGACACGCGTGCCTGTGAAGGTAACCATACCCGCAAAACATGATACGAGTTCATAAAAAAACAGGAGAAAAAGAAGAAGAAGAAGAAGTAAAGGAAATCCATTACGCCACTGCTGTGCCACAGACGAACTCTGATCAGTGGCGTGAATCGAACGATATCTTGTGTGTGCACGGCATCAAGTGACACTTCCCCGTCTCTTTAGGATGATGATGTCTTGGCCGACAGGCGAGGGGCCGTGGCAGGAGCAATGACCCCTCACTGACGTTGATTATTTATACGCTATCACTATAGAGTCGTCACATCAGTCTGTTTGACGAAGTGGGGAACGTGGGGAGGCATTATCTGGTCGCCCTCGAAGTTCGACCTTATTGAGCGAGGCGAAGGTTTGGACGACCAGTACCATCGGTCTGGTACTGACGTTGGTGTGCCCGTGAGTAGGAGCCAGGACGGGCGTACCCACACACACACACACACACACACACACACACACACACACACACACACACACACACACACACCTGTATGTAAGTCAAGCCATCTTACTTCCCAGTGCGGCTAGTGACGGTTAGTTTGTGTAGTGTTAGTCTGGTAAACCCTTAGTTTATGCCAAGGTCAGGTACTGCTCGTGTTACACCGTGTGTGTGTGTGTGTGTGTGTGTGTGTGTGTGTGTGTGTGTGTGTGTGTGTGTGTGTGTGTGTGTTGGCGAGCAAGAGCAGCCTTGAGTTCCTGTTGATGTTTTCCTACAACAGTTGCACGCACGTGTTGCAAGGCTGGACTGGGCACAACGCCGCAGGAAGTCTCCATTGCAGGCCATCACCAGCAATTTGATGCGTGTTAGTGTGATGGCACCGGCATGGTTGTGCCTGGTCACCCACACCCCACCTCAACTCTCCCCACGGTCAGTCAGGGAGGGAGTGGACGACGACAGCAGCCATGCCTGACGGGTCTCCCATCAGTCGGAGGGAGGACGGGGAAGCCAGGAGACGCTGAAGGAGACTCATGCCTGGTGGTGGTCTTCCTCCTCCCCCACCATCCAGGGAGTACCTGCCTACCTGACGTATTTTGAGGAGGATCTACCTACCTCTTTACTTGAGGCGAGAACCTACCTACCTACCTACCTACCCATCTGCCTTTGAGTGACTACGACGAGATCTGACCTCGAAGACAGGGCGCTCTCTTGTGGCGCTCACCACCAAAGAGAGAGAGAGAGAGAGAGAGAGAGAGAGAGAGAGAGAGAGAGAGAGAGAGAGAGAGAGAGAGAGGAACACCATTTTGCACCGGAGTAAGTGTGGAGGGTTGTAGCTCCCTGCCGGAGTTTGTAGAGCTGCGTTAATTCAGGGGCCGCCTGAATGGATTTTAGGTCCCGGCGAGTACCCGGGGACTCGTGGTGGTGAGGGATTTGCTCCGCGAACCGTCAGGAGGATTACGCTTCCGTTAGTCAGTCCAGACCTGAAGGTGGAATGGGTGGGGGGTTTTTCCCCTCCCTCATTTTGCATTTTCCCGTCGCTTTTGTGCAGTTCCTCTCCTCCAGAGGCTGGCGAGGCGGGCGCGGGACTTTTTTCTCCAGCAGGCGACCATCACGGAGTCGTCTTCGCGACGGGGGGATAGAGAGAGAGAGAGAGAGAGAGAGAGAGAGAGAGAGAGAGAGAGAGAGAGAGAGAGAGATGCGTAACCGTGAAACCGATGGTTGTCACAGCGTGACATATACAGGTGTCACACGCCCCTGCTCACGGGGAGAGAGCACCTGTACGCTGGGACGTTATGGGAGGGAGGGGGGAGAAAGTAAAGTGATGACCGGGGAGAGCATTCTCCTCCGCCGGCACGCTCGCTCGCTCGCTCGCTCCCTCGCCAGCCAGCCATCAGACTCCTCCAGGATCAGCAAAAGGAGCGTAACGTGTGCGTGTGACGCGTATGATGCGAAATGTTTGGTCTATGGACCATCCAGCATGTGTTAATATGGACTCCGGTAATAGAGCTGTGGGATAGGGATGCGCCGTCGGAGTTCGCTGTCCCTTGTACAAGCACCTCTCAGTGTCAACACGTGAATATGAATTCGATTATGATGGGCTCAAGTCTGTGGCTGATTGATGGTGTGTGTGTGTGTGTGTGTGTGTGTGTGTGTGTGTGTGTGTGTGTGTGTGTGTGTCCTGCCCAGTACCCCTTTAAGGCG
>NC_092242.1:10975998-10985998 GCF_036320965.1 Panulirus ornatus | reverse complement strand
GATCCCAGCTTTTAGCACCATGAATACGAAGGTACGACCCACTACGACCTTTGACGACGATGCTACGACCTTTGAACACGATGGTACGATCCTTGAACACGATGGTACGATCCTTGAACACGATGGTACGATCCTTGAACACGATGGTACTATCCTTGAACACGATGGTACGATCCTTGAACACGACCGACACGATCCTTGAACACGACCGACACGACCCTTGAACACGACCGACACGACCCTTGAACACGACGGTACGACCCTTGAACACGACGGTACGACCCTTAGGCACGACAGTCCAGTAACGAAACCACAAAACAAGCGTTCGTACCCTGAAGTATTACCTGTAATTTTTGGTGTGTTTATGAAGGTAATAGATTTGCCTGAAAACCTCTGTATAAGGACTATTTTTCATACAGACCACGTATGTGGGGTTGAAATATATATTAGGAAGCCATTAAGGCTTGTAATTATGTACTTAATGGTTACTTCTTTTTTTTAAGAAGATTCTGTGATTATTTCTTTCGTATCAGTTGGCTATCTGTCGGCTTGAGGAAGTATTGTGAGATATTTCTAAGTACAGAACCGTTTCATTATCTTGCGTCCCAATTCTAAAACAAAAATCTTTTACGAGAAATATCCTGAACTATTATTAACTGCAATTTTTTGGCATTTGTCTGAGGTTAAGATGTGCTTGAAAGCCAAATCATAAGGTAGTGGGTAACGCTAAGACATAGTTAAGTTGATTACACTTGTACTAGGCAAAGTGATCTGTATAGTGACTCTGCTGTCAGTGAGGAGGAGAGTTTTGGCAGTACTAGTGGTACCGGCCACTTCCTCGGACCTTTCCTTCTGTGATAGACCTGCCTCTCCTTATGTTCACTATACCAACATTCGTGGTCTCCCTAGTGACCTATCCTCTGTCGAAGACCATGGGTCTCGTACCTCTCCTAATGTCTTGCTTCTCCCTGACACCCCAATGATCTGATTGATGTCCTCAACATACTCCCCCTTTTTCCACATGCAACTATGATCTCCACTCACGATTCCCGATTCAAAGGTGGCGACACCTCTTTCGCTCATTCTAACATCAACACACCTGTTGCACGCCTCGAGGTCCTTGAGTCGCCAAACTTAGATGTTATCTGGCTCAGGGTCTGTTGTCTCCCGCGAGCTGAGGTCTCCTCTTCTACTTAGGGGATTTCAGCGTTCCACCATTGGGAATGGCTGAATTCTTCCCCATACGGATGGTAGGGCGGGGGTGAGGGATTGAAGCCCTCACGTTCTCCACTCTCAATGATCTAGAGCAAATTGTCTCCCGCCCTACCCGACCGCTGTGGCCATTCTCCTAATATTCTGGATCTGTTCTTCGCCTCTGATCCCTCTCGCTGTAACTACACAATCTCTCCTCTGGTTGGTTCATGTGATCACAACCTCATCAATGTATCTATTCTAACGGCATCTATCTCCCTCCCCCCCTCCAACAGCCCCTTCTAAGCGTAACGTACTGGGACCCCAATAAAGCTGACTAGTATAGATTATGAAAAAAATTCGATTCTGATTTGGGTAAATCACTGTTCTCTCATGTGGTGATGCTTCTGTCTCCGCCAAATGCATAGGAGAGGTTATTCTTGTGGGAATAGGGCCATTTACCCTCCTCCTCCTCCTCCAAGACGACCTCTTTGTCCAATCCACGATTCAATTGTTCCTTTTCCCGGGCCATTCAGGCAAGGGATCAGGCATATCGGGCTTGGGAAAACTCTCCTTCCTCCAATTCCCATTCGCCATTTCATCTGTACACACTTCTGGTCCAGGGAATGAGAATATATATATATATATATATATATATCTATATATATATATATATATATATATATATATATATATATATATATATATATTATCCCTGGGGATAGGGGATTAAGAATACATCCCACGTATTCCCTGCGTGTCGTAGAAGGCGACTAAAAGGGGAGGGAGCGGGGGACTGGAAATCCTCCCCTCTCTTTTTTTTTTTTTTTTTTTAATTTTCCAAAAGAAGGAACAGAGGAGGGGGCCAGGTGAGGATATTCCAAAAAAGGCCCAGTCATCTGTTCTTAACGCTACCTCGCTAATGCGGGAAATGGCGAATAGTTTGAAAGAAAGAAAGAAATATATATATATATATATATATATATATATATATATATATATATATATATATATATATATATATATATGATAGCTGAATATAGGTTATCTGAAGACTGTGTTCATGAAATTATACATGCGTGAGCCTTCATAATTCATTCCAGTTCAAAGAAAACACATTTCCCCCCCAAAAAAAGAAAATCTCTCTATACATATATATATACATAAGAAAGGCTAATGAGATATATGCATACGTATATTTTTCAATTTTCTATGATTTCTTTGAAGATAACGAGAGATAAGTCTTCCATGAACAATAGCAGATGATAAGAGATTACCGCCGTCCTATCCTTTTCTCGGAACACATGTCGAGGACCGGGCACAGTCGAGAGGAGCGCTGATTCTCGGAACATCTTGACCTCCGAGCCGACAGCGCGACGGCGGTGGTGAAAGCAATTCCCCCAGAACGCTTCTGATAACACTTAGGGCACTCCCTCCCTTTTCCCTCCCTCCTTCCCCTTTCCCTCCCTCTCTCTTCCCTCCCTCTTCCCTCCCGATAATTCGCAAAGCACTTTGGGCAGGTTATACCCTCTTTCTCTCTCTCTCTACCTCCACGCACAGTTTGCAAAAATATCGTTTGCTGCGTGCATCATGGATTCTATTAGGAGAGAGAGAGAGAGAGAGAGAGAGAGAGAGAGAGAGAGAGAGAGAGAGAGAGAGAGAGAGAGAGAGAGAGAGGCGATCGTCCCAGAGAAATGATTCGTGTGTAGACCAGACTGATGGAAGGGAGTGAATCTGTCACAGATGGTTATGATGAATGCGGGGATTGGTAAGGTTTGGTCTGGTGGGTTTGGAGGGAGAGGGGGATGGTGGGGATTGGTGGAGCGATTGTAGGGATTGGTAAATGATTGTGGGAAGCAGTGAAGTGATTTTGAATACTGATAGTGTGATTTTAAAGGTGGGTAGGTGATTTTGGGGGACTGATGAATTGATTTTAGGGATTTTTAGGTGATCTTGGGGACTGACGATGTGATTTTAGGAATTTTTAGGTGACTGGGGACGAGTAGGTGATTTGTGGGATCGTTAGGTGACAGACAGGTGATTGCAGGAACAGTCAAGGCGATCTTGAGGATTAGCAGGTGATTGGTGAGTGATTGGAGTGACTGACGACCGTCTGTTTCGACTGGCAGTTAACTGTATGGACTGGAACAAGGCAGTACAGCGACAGAGCGGAAGACAGTTCCCAAAATCTTATGGATTCTCACAAACTGATGGAGAGAAATATAGAATTTTAGTCAGATAGAAAGATTAGATATAGAGACAGTCGGAAAAATAACGATAGATGGGTTCTGCTTTTATGTATTGACGGATCTAGAAGAATAGACAGGGAGAAATGACAGGGAAGTAGCTAGACGGGTGTAAAAGGACAGGTATCTGTAACAGGGATGGGCGAGTAAACAGGAGGTTGGTACAGAGATAAGCATTTTTAGATACCTGTTATCAGGGCGCCTCATCACGTACAGCAGGGGACGTAAGCTACTCCGTTTACTAGAGAGAGAGAGAGAGAGAGAGAGAGAGAGAGAGAGAGAGAGAGAGAGAGAGGGAGGCGTTGGGGACGGAGAGCTGGAAATAGCCTCACCCCGCCCGCGAAGCGTGTGGGCGTCGGTGAGGCTTTGGCCGTCAGCTCCTTGAACAAAAGACATTCCTTTTGACGTCTCGAGGAATGACGCAGGCAGTATTCCTTAAGAGATATTAGGGGGTATGAGAGTGGGCGGATGCACGGGGGGGGTTGGGGGAGGAGGAGGAGGAGGAGGAGGAGGAGGAGGAGGAGGAGGAGGAGGAGGAGGAGGAGGAGGAGGAGGAGGAGGAGGAGGAGGAGGAGGAGGAGGAGGAGGAGGAGGAGGAGGAGGAGGAGGAGGAGGAGGAGGAGGAGGAGGAGGAGGAGGAGGAGGAGGAGGAGGAGGAGGAGGAGGAGGAGGAGGAGGAGGAGGAGGAGGAGGAGGAGGAGGAGGAGGAGGAGGAGGAGGAGGAGGAGGAGGAGGAGGAGGAGGAGGAGGAGGAGGAGGAGGAGGAGGAGGAGGAGGAGGAGGAGGAGGAGGAGGAGGAGGAGGAGGAGGAGGAGGAGGAGGAGGAGGAGGAGGAGGAGGAGGAGGAGGAGGAGGAGGAGGAGGAGGAGGAGGAGGAGGAGGAGGAGGAGGAGGAGGAGGAGGAGGAGGAGGAGGAGGAGGAGGAGGAGGAGGAGGAGGAGGAGGAGGAGGAGGAGGAGGAGGAGGAGGAGGAGGAGGAGGAGGAGGAGGAGGAGGAGGAGGAGGAGGAGGAGGAGGAGGAGGAGGAGGAGGAGGAGGAGGAGGAGGAGGAGGAGGAGGAGGAGGAGGAGGAGGAGGAGGAGGAGGAGGAGGAGGAGGAGGAGGAGGAGGAGGAGGAGGAGGAGGAGGAGGAGGAGGAGGAGGAGGAGGAGGAGGAGGAGGAGGAGGAGGAGGAGGAGGAGGAGGAGGAGGAGGAGGAGGAGGAGGAGGAGGAGGAGGAGGAGGAGGAGGAGGAGGAGGAGGAGGAGGAGGAGGAGGAGGAGGAGGAGGAGGAGGAGGAGGAGGAGGAGGAGGAGGAGGAGGAGGAGGAGGAGGAGGAGGAGGAGGAGGAGGAGGAGGAGGAGGAGGAGGAGGAGGAGGAGGAGGAGGAGGAGGAGGAGGAGGAGGAGGAGGAGGAGGAGGAGGAGGAGGAGGAGGAGGAGGAGGAGGAGGAGGAGGAGGAGGAGGAGGAGGAGGAGGAGGAGGAGGAGGAGGAGGAGGAGGAGGAGGAGGAGGAGGAGGAGGAGGAGGAGGAGGAGGAGGAGGAGGAGGAGGAGGAGGAGGAGGAGGAGGAGGAGGAGGAGGAGGAGGAGGAGGAGGAGGAGGAGGAGGAGGAGGAGGAGGAGGAGGAGGAGGAGGAGGAGGAGGAGGAGGAGGAGGAGGAGGAGGAGGAGGAGGAGGAGGAGGAGGAGGAGGAGGAGGAGGAGGAGGAGGAGGAGGAGGAGGAGGAGGAGGAGGAGGAGGAGGAGGAGGAGGAGGAGGAGGAGGAGGAGGAGGAGGAGGAGGAGGAGGTATATCTTACATGTAGATTTTTTTCAGGTCGATTTTTAAATCTTACATGTAGATTTTTTTTCAGGTCGATTTTTAAATCCTACATGTAGATTTTTTTTCGGGTCGATTTTCAAGTCTTACATGTAGATTTTTTTTCAGGTCGATTTTTAAATCTTAAATGTAGATTTTCAAATGGTACAGGTCGATTTTTAAATCTTACATGTAGGTTTTTTCAGGTCGATTTTTAAATCCTACATGTAGATTTTTTTTTCAGGTCGATTTTTAAATCTTGCATGTAGGTTTTTTTAGGTCGATTTTCAAATCTTACATGTAGATTTTTTTCAGGTCGATTTTCAAATCCTGTATGTAGATTTTTTTGAGGTCGATTTTTAAATCTTACATGTAGATTTTTTTCCAGGTCAATTTTTAAATCTCAGAAATTGAATTCTTTTTTCAATAACACTGGAATGACTTTTAACTTATAGGATAATTGATAGGAATTATATCTTGATTCGTTCTTGAGACGAATAGCCATAGACGTAGTTCCCTTAAAAAAATTTTTTTTGGTTAAGCACAGCGCTTATTGACTGAAGCCTGTAGTTCGTCTCCGCTTTTCCAGCTGAATCTGGAATGATCCAGTCGTTGGCTCCCAGCGTCGCCTTCTGCTGGCTCTGGTCTTAGCAACGAAGGGCGCGCGTACGTCACCAGAAGCTCCATCTTCGCCACGAGATAAGGTAGGAGGGAAGGAGGGAGGGAATATGCAGCTGCACTCTGGTATAGATTGATAATCTGTCGCATCCACAGACCTCTTTCTTATTCTGTGATTGGCTCTTAAGGGATGACGTCAGGGTGAAGTCTCATTCAGATTGGTTGAACGCTGTTCAGAGTCAAGGGGAGCTGTGACCCCGTATTTACTGGTCCATCGGTGACGTAAGCGTGACGTCCCCGGCCAGGGATACGGCTAGCGTCATTAGTAACTCTTCCTCATGATTGGATGTAAACTAGTGACGTCTTGAAGGTATTCAACCAGGATTGGCTGGACGCGACTGACTGACGTCTTCAGGTACACATCAGTCCATGGTTGTTGTTGACGGCGACTTAGAGAGGCCATTAAGAGGAGACGAAGGAAGAACAGCAGTTTTCCTTGATGTAGAAGGAAATTTCGACGTTAATCCTTGGAATATGAAGGGACGACCCCTTGAGCACGACATCACGACCCCTTGAGCACGACGGTACGACCCTTGGGTATAGATGGCCTGGCCTTTGACGTAACCCTACAGGCTCAGGTCAAAGGCCAGGCCAGTCATACTCAGCGTTCTAACCGTCAAACCCATTGGCCGTACCGTCGTGCTCAGTGGCCGTACCGTCGTGCTCAGTGGACGTACCGCCGTGCTCATTGGTCGTACCGTCGTGCTCAGTGGCCGCACCACAGTGCTCATTGGCCGTACCGTCGTGCTCAATGGCCTTACCTTCGTGCTTAATGGCCTTACCGTGGTGCTAAGTGGCCGTACCTCTGCGCTCTGTGGCCGTACCGTCGTGCTCAGTGGCCGAACCTTCGTGTTCAGTGGCCGTACCGCCGTGCTCAGTGGCCGTACCGCCGTGCTCAGTGGCCGTACCGTCCAGCTGAACGCGTGGGCCGGTCGCGCTCCATGGTTCGTGCCCTTTGGCGTCGTGCGGGCGGCGGTCCGCGCTGCTTTCATTTTCGGCTCTGCCGAGTGTGACACATGACACTTCCGGTTCATGCTGTCATGCAGCGCTAAGACAGGTAATCAGCGGAAACATAAATAAAGCGAAGACTACCCGACGTTCTCGAGGTCGTGTGTACGAGACTCGGGTTTAGCTATGTAGTGTCCAGGGGGTTAGGGAAGGAGGGTGGCTTTTCTGGTAAACTTTCACTTTGTGTTATTCCAGTAAAATACGTAAGAGAAATGAGAGAAAGATAATCAAAAGGAAGACAAATAGGAAGGAATAGATATATTTGTGTGTGTGTGTGTGTGTGTGTGTGTTGACATATTTGTGTCCTGTAAGGGGGAGGGGAGTTCTACACTCGTGGGGCGAGCCCCATCTCTTGAACTGTCTCTTGCTAACATACAACATTTACAACTTTATACTCTCAGCATTCACGCTTTTAAACACTCGGGTTGTTCCATTCATCCACGACTCTTGTTACTATCAAAGTAGATTCATTTATTCATTTATTTTCATTACACCTTTTTCCGACACACTTTTTTTTTTCTTCGGCTTTATTTGCGTGTTGTGACCTCTGGTGATGGCGAAGTAGTGGCGTCTCTCAAAGTACTGTTCACTTTCGACGTCATCAAACTGGTCTCGAAAACTGATGAAGGTTCTGTTGTTATCTCCCCTTCATGTTCTCTTCCCCAGGATGGTTAGGGACTGTACTGTGCGACTGTGGCCTGGTCTGATATTACCATAATTGTCATTACTGCAGCAGCGTTTTTGTGAATTCTGGAATGTTGATAATGATAATAATAATGATAACAATAATAGTAATAGTAATAATAAATATAATGATAGTGATTGACAATGAAACTAATGATAATAGTGATGATGGCAATGAAACAATGATAATAGTGATGATGGCAATGAAACAATGATAATAATAATGATAATAATAATAATAATAATAATAATAACAATAATAATAATGATAACTGATAATTATTTGTTAGTTGTGGACTGGTAGAGAGCAAAGAGGGAGTGTGGTCAAATCCCAAAGTCAAGTTTGGGCCACCAGACACTCGACCTCCCGGGCCTCACTGCTCACCTGAATTTCTCGCAGTGTCTCATCGTAGTTTCCTCTGCCATAGCTCTCGATCAAGACCGATGTTCCTATTCTTATACCCGAATGCTCCAGGCACGCGACAGAGCCAGAGGTGAGGAGGAAGAGAGAAGGGGGAGGGTGACCTGAAGCTTTACAGGCGATGGAAACACCCAAGCAAGCCCCCTCGCTCCCTGCCCTTTTTTTTAAGGAGGGAAAGCATAGCTCTAGCTCTATGGGGAAAAAATATGTATCATTCGCTAATGAGAGAGAGAGAGAGAGAGAGAGAGAGAGAGAGAGAGAGAGAGAGAGAGAGAGAGAGAGAGAGAGAGAGAAAGAGAGAGAGAGAGAGAGAGAGAGAGTATGTAAAGGTAGGAGTGGAAGTAGACGAGGTGAGTGCACGGTGCATGTTGGGAGGTGTGGAGATCCGTCTGGTATTCTAGTTTTAATGAGACAAGTGACTATAACCAGAGCTCCTGACGCAGAGGCTGCTGCTGGTGGTGAAGGGTATTTCCCGGGTATGACTTCAACTCTCCTTAGTCAGGAGGAGAGTATTTACCAAATGGCTCTTGTTTACAGCATATATATATATATATATATATATATATATATATATATATATATATATATATATATATATATATATATATATATATATATATATATATATATATTCCTATGAGTCCACGGGGAATGAAACACGATAAGTTCCCAAGTGCACTTTCGTGTAATAATCACATCATCAGGGGAGATACAAGAAAGAAATATAACAGTTGATATACAACGAAGAGACGTAGCTAGGACGCCATTTAGTAAACAAGTGACTATATATATATATATATATATATATATATATATATATATATATATATATATATATATATATATATATATATAGATGATAGATAAACAGATAGATAGCTATTCGATAATTCACCGTTTCAAAATGATTGGAAAAAGTTCTGAACATTTAGTATAACGAAACCTGAAGGATTTCTGGGGGGGGGGAAAAAAAAGATCAATTATCTGCGGAATTCTCTTCATAGTGGTTGGAAGATCTCGGTACGGCAGAAACTGCATGTATTGTGTTGGATGGGGTGGAGGGAGAGAGATAGAGAGAGAGAGAGAGAGAGAGAGAGAGAGAGAGAGAGAGAGAGAGAGAGAGAGAGAAATCCTATTGATGCTATCATTGGGTAGGAGGGCGTGATGACGCAAAGGGTCATCTGGTTCACACCACGTATATTGTCCCAGGGAAAAAGAAAATAAGAAAAAAAGAGGGGAAAAAATAGCCTCTTTGTTATGTATTCACGTTTTTGCCTGGCTTTTTTTCCTTTTTTTTACATATACCCCGTTTTCTTTGAGTATGTCTTTGAGTATCATTAGTATATGGAATATATAATCACTATTCCCTGCTAACGACGGAAGTGCCAGTATAGATTTATGACAGTGCTTCTAACACAGTTCATTAACTTTGGCGTAGCACTTTGACGTGATGTGACGTCATAGAAATTGAAGGATGTCTCGATTGAAGAAGGGTGTCTCGATTGAAGGACGTTTCGATTAAGGGTGTCTCGATTGAAGGAAGTTTCGATTAAGGGTGTCTCGATTGAAGGAAATTTCGATTGAAGAAGGGTGTCTCGATTGAAGGAAGTCTCGATTGAAGAAGGGTGTCTCGATTGAAGGACGTCTCGAGTGAAGAAGGGTGTCTCGATTGAAGGACGTCTCGAGTGAAGAAGGACGTCTCGATTGAAGAAGGATGTCACGATTGAAGGACGTCACGATTGAAGGACGTCTCGATTGAAGAAGGATGTCTCGTTTGAAGGACGTCTCGAGCATGTTTCTGCTCGTGTTCAGTATCGTCACGTCAAGTTCTCTCGGAAGCCCCGAAGGTAATGATTCCAGGAACATCTGTCACTCCTGAGAATCTGTTCTCTCTCTCTCTCTCTCTCTCTCTCTCTCTCTCTCTCTCTCTCTCTCTCTCTCTCTCTCTCTCTCTCTCTCTCTCTGCCTTTGGAATGGAACAGTCAGTCTTGAG
>NC_092242.1:10958498-10973498 GCF_036320965.1 Panulirus ornatus | reverse complement strand
ATTGGGAGAAAACTTTTTTTTCTCTCATTTTCTCTCTCTTTTTTTTTTTTATTAATCTTCGCAGAAGTGTATGGCGCGTTGTGTGTGCATGGAAGTATACGTGTGGTACAAGGTTTCTTTTATTCTAGAGTGAGAGATGACAAGCCCCCAGAGACACACAGGGGTCGTGGAGGTGAAGTGGACGAGACAGGGTATATGGGAGTAGTAACTGGTATAGCCTCCATCAGGAGGTAACGGGAATAACACGTTCCGGGCCCTCAGCCAGACCAGAGCCGTCCAACTGACTGGAACGGAATATTACTGTCTGTCTCATACGGTTAAGAAAAAAACCTTTTATCATCATCTTCACCATGGGAGAAACATTCGACCGAACGAAGCCACCGGAAGACGACACACCACTAGAACGGACACAGTGACAGGATAGTAAGACCAGGACGAAATGCAGTGTGGAAACATCCCTACAAAGGCCAGAGTTAAAATCCTCTCTGTATATACATATATGATATTCAGAAGGAGTTTAGTATCGAGCTATTGAGCTGCTCTTCCCCTTGTCACAGCTCAAATATTGACGTGGCTTCAGGGGGTGGTTGAGGGAGGGTGGTGTTGGTGGTGGTGTGTTCACCGCATCACGGTATATTACATTCCATTCAGGTGGCACAACATTGCGCGTGTACTGAGAGTGAGTTGGAGAGGAGGAGAAGATAAGAGCTAAAACAAGAAGATTTTTGGGAGTGGTAAAGAGATTGTGAGGAATGAATGACCGTGTTGAACACCGATGTACGCACGTCTCTCGCAGTGGTAGGTCAGCTTGGTTGGAGATGCCATGAGGAACTGGGGGTGAATATTGATAAAGGAGTTGAGGAATGTTTTTAGAGAACATATTTTGTCAGTGATGATGCGAGGGTACGTGTTCGAATACTTCGTATACCTTGGTGCTCTGACCTTCCCATCGCATCTCGAAAATCATCGACACGTTGGTACAGTATCCCAAAAATGGCGTAGATCAGATAAGAAAGTGGAAGATAAGGGACGGATGAACCCTGAGAAAAGAAAGATATTTATGGAAACAAGGGAGACGAGGAAGACCCCAGTCCTCTCTTGGCCCTTTTAAAGTAGACTGGCAGGTCTTCCGCCCCTTCCCCAAGTGGGGTAGGGTGGGATGGGTGAAGGGAGGAGGTTTAGGAGGTTGATTGCTACCATGCCGTGGATCGAAGGGTAACTTCTATCCTGTGGTAGATGAAGGGAATGACTGCATAGCTTAGCATGGTTTGGGGGACTCCCAGCGTCTTGGACGATGGACGAGACGGTGAATGTCTTTTTTGTTAATACTCGATGAACGAAAAGGTTGTCTCTTCTGTTGGGGATGAAGGAACTCCTTAAATCTCCTGACGAAGGACTCTGGGTCCTGATATGGATTATTTGTAAAACTGATACGTTCTGATCGATAGAGAGGTCGTCTGGTGGATGAAGGGGCGCCTTGGGTCCTCTGACGGGTGATTTAAAGTCCGTGGGCATCACGGTGTATGATGGAAAGGCCCTGGATCTTTTGATGAATGGATGATTGAGGGATCTTGGATTCCCTAGTAAATGAGAGACCTTATACCATCCGGTGGATGAGGGAATAATCTTTGCTTCTCTCTGGATGAGAAAAAGACCCCTAGATCTTATGGTGGATGAGACAGAGGCCTTGGGTCTTCTGGCGGATGAGAGACCTTAGATTCTCTGGTGGATCGGGAAGACCTTGGATTCTTTGGTGGATGCGGGAGATATATTATCCCCTCTGGTGGATGAGGGAAACCAGAGGGGCTTCTAGAATCTTACGTAGGATGAACGTAGGGGCCTGGATTATTCTGGCTGAGGGCTGTGCCTTCAGGACTGTTAGGCGATGGAAGGAGCGTTTCAGTCTCTTGGGGTCGTTGTGGGATTCGGTCGTTCACCTTGTGGCTTCGAACAGTTGTCGAGGCTCTTAAGAAGCATTGAACTGCCCGCAACAGTTGTGCGGGTAACTGGCGGGGAATTATGGTCACACTCCGGGGAACTGGAAGTTTTATGTGCTTATAGTGCACGAGTTGAGGTGAGGAGTGCAGAATTTTCCTGTACAAAATCCTGAGGGAGGAAGGGATGGAGGACACAAGAAAAAGCGACCACTAAAAAGTGAAGCAGCGTGAGCACACTGGAGGTGTTCCGAACGGAAGGAGGTGAGCGGAGATTGTCAGTGGAACAGAGGGGTTATTTCATATTTTTTCTTTCGTATGTCCTCCGGGTAAAATAGTTCCACCCTTCCTTTTATGTTTTTTTTCTGTCTCTCTCTTTCTTTCTGGGATGATTTCAGCCCAGGAATAAATCCTGAACAGGAACTGTGGTGCAGAGTGGACTGTGTCGTGCCCATCTTGATACCCAAGATCGAGAGAGACCTTTCAAGCGCTGGTATCTTTTACCGGCCAAAACCCTCCTCCTCCATTGTCAGCCTACCATCCGTGTTGTATCTTCTTTTACATACGACAACAGATAAGGAAGCAGACACCTTCTTGGCTGGCGACTCGGGGTAGCCTCTTGAATACTCCAGCAGCTCTCACGGGCAAGGCGAGGAGACGGCGACAGATCGAACCCTTGCCTCACTGGCGTCGTCACCATAAGGTGCGGGCAAGAACCGGGGTAGTCATACTCATTCCTTGAGCTGAGGTGATCTGACGTGAGGACGCGGCCTATCCCTCCTGACGGAGGTGGGTGGGCTGAGCCTCACCTCCTGCCGGCGACGCTGGCTGCTACAGGAAATAAAGGAGGGGGGGAAAGGGGGTGGGTGGTGGAAGCGAGTGGGTACTCTCGGGGGGTCTTCAGGCGTGATCCAGTGCTCGCCGACGGGGAAATTATGGTCCGGGGATACTGTGGGTCCGAGAGCGTGAGTTAGGGTACGGGATATGTTCATTGTATAAAATCAGGAGTGTGTGAGGCCGAAAGGGGACATAAACGTGGTGGAGATGGGATGGCGTAATGTTACTGCGGTACTCACACTCCTCAGTCCTTGTGATGATGTGTGAGTTAAACCACATTACTGTACAGGTATGAGTTCCCCCTCGTCATCTGGCGTTGACTTGACCCTCCGTGAGCATGACGGTCCGGCCCTGGGGCACGATGGTACGTTACTTGAGGACGACAGGGCGACCCCTTAAGCACGAAGGTACGACCGTAGAGTTCGATGGTTCAGTCCTTGAGTACGAGGGGCTTGGCTTTTTGATTGTGATGTCCCTTTGTGCGTCAGGCCAAAGGCAAGACCATGATACCCAAGGGTCCATCCATACCGTCGTGCTCAAGGCTCGGGCCTTTCCCGTTGAGGGAGTCGCATCGAAGCAAGATATCAGATATGTCATGCATAGTAATCACGTTAAGTGGTGGCACGAGATAAGAAGTGCTGATAAAGACTAGCGCAGCGCCTGACTCAACTCGCTAATTCAGTCTCTTTCAGCTTCATGAGCGTGAAGGTATGAGGGATTCTGGGGAGGGAAAAAAAAAAGGAAGATATGAGAGGCTAAGTTCCTTCATGATATGACCCTTGTTTCCAGCAGAGTTGTTGGAATTGGTCGGGGTGGAGCTGTTGGGAGTTTTCTCCGTAGTGATATTGGCTGGCTTGAAGGGGTATGTTAGTAATTAGTTCATTAACTACACTTGCATGAACGTGAAACACCCTCAGTTTCCTCTCTCGGTACACCACGGTAGGATTAAGTGATGACTCTCTCTCTCTCTCTCTCTCTCTCTCTCTCTCTCTCTCTCTCTCTCTCTAATTATACATACTTGCATATGTATATGTATATATTTGTGCCCTAGTTCGCCGTTTCACTTCATTTCCTCTCGTCCACTCTCTAACTGTCATATACAATGCACCGAAACCAGACCTTCCTGTCCATAAACAGGCCCCACAGACCTTTCCGTGGTTTTCTCTGATTCCATATTGCCATGGTTCAGTCCATTAACAGCGCGTCACCCCCTGTATATCACATCGCTCCAGTTCGGTTTATCCCACGTACACCATACATTCTCCTGCTTGTTCAGGCTCCAGTAACTCAAAACATCCTTCATCTCGTCCTCGATCTCTCCTCTTCCGTGTTGTGATAAACAGTTTTTTTTTTCCCCACTACTCTTCCTCCGTATGTACAAACCATTTGAGCGCGCCTTCTTCAGCTCTCGCAGATATACCTTTCTTACTACCACGCCTCTCTTTCACCTTCTCATTTCTTACTCGATCAATCTTCCTCGCACCGCTCGCACTGTCTACAAGCACATCCACCCTCCTCCGCGCTCTTCTGTGTAAGGCCCACCCCTCGCATCCATACAGCACCGTCGGGGGGCCACCTTACGATCAGATAGGCCCATCTTTACCTTCACAGTTAGTGATATTCTCTTATCACACACCCCTTTTTTTTACATACCAACACAAGAACCGAGACATCTACACCCTCATGTTGATAGAAACCTTTGCTCACTCTCTACCGCACCTTTTCACTATCCTTTTCGGTTCAGTGAAAAGCGGTATCCTCCCAACATATCCGTCCTTTTTTTTTCCTTTTCTGCTCGACTCCTTTTCCTTCCTGATCCCCGTGTCCTTCACTCCTTTCCCTCCAAGGAAGCAATAGCTGTTGACCCACAAGAGGGACACACACAGATGAATCGGCATTACACAAGGTTCCTTTGCTTTTCGAATCGAAAAACGATCCATTAGAATCCATCGTGAGGAAACACTATGTTGAGACTTAGTGCTGACCACAAAGTTGAGATGTGGTTAACCTCTCATGAGGCTGGTGGGTAATTAGGTCACAGTGAGCACGGTGTCATTAAATTCGCTGTAGATTGCAGTTTTTGGAAGAAATCGCCCCCTTTTTTTTCAGGACATTAGTAATGGAAGGTAAGTCAAACTTTTGTATGCATGTACAGGTGGAGAGACGAAAGTGCTTCTCCCTGAAGTAGAAAATGTTATGAGAAAGAGGGAAGTACTGGGAAAGATAAGGATATCATGAGGAAGAGGGAAGTATTGGGAAAGATAAACTAGGCTGGATGACTAAAGAATTCGAGATTGAATTACGTAGGCGTAAAAGAAATACGCGGTGGGGGATCTAGATTAAGTGACAATCCCCCAGCATCATGGAATGTATGAAAGGTCACAGAGAGAGAGAGAGAGAGAGAGAGAGAGAGAGAGAGAGAGAGAGAGAGAGAGAGAGAGAGAGAGAGAGAGAAATTGTACGAAGAAAATGGGAATCGGGGGAAAAAGAGATTTTTTTTTTTTAAGTGGGAAAAATAATATCTGAACACGGAGAAGAGCCGAGATACCTTTAGATCTATGAGTAAGTCGAAATGAGATTTACTTCAGCGGGTAGAGTTATAGATTAGCGAGTAGAACCTACCACCAGATGCTGTTTGAAGTGATGTTACTTTGAGTAAGTCGAAATGAGATTTACTTCAGCGGGTAGAGTTATAGATTCGCGAGTAGAACCTACCACCAGATGCTGTTTGAAGTGATGTGACTTATACTTCAGTGATGTTGATCCTCGGTTAGAGAGGAGCTCGTTCAGGAGGGACAATATGGCAGGCACGTATTTTCAGATTCTTGTCCTCTTTCTTCTCCGATTCCTCTGCTCCCCAGCGTTGTCTGGCTGCCTGTGTATTTTCCCCCCTCACCCCACGCGTTCCTGTAGAATTTCCCCGTCTCTGTACTCTCTCTCTCTCTCTCTCTCTCTCTCTCTCTCTCTCTCTCTCTCTCTCTCTCTCTCTCTCTCTCTCTCTCTCTCTCTCTCTACCCCAGAACTGCGTGGTGTTCCCTCACAGCCAGCTGTTGTGCCGGAGGGAGAGGTGGGGGTGGGTTGGGGGAGGAGCCCCTCTACTTTACAACCCCCGTCTCCATGTTTATATAAATAAGGAGTTTATGACACTGGTTCTGTCCTCCAGTAGATAACGCAGTCGTCGACCTTCAGTTCCTTTGTTATCTGTCCTTCCCATGTACTGTCCACCCGGACCTCTGAGACGTCTTGGCTGCTCGTTACCATCGCTGCGCCTCTCTCAAAAATCATATTTTACAGCAATTTTCTTTTCTTTTTAATCACATTTCTTTACATTATCATTCCACTTCCTTCGTTCAGCTTCACCCGTTTACTCCTGTTGCCCTCCAACGCCCGAGTACTCTCCTCCTCCTCCTCCTCCTCCACTTCTCTCTCCTGCCGACTCCTATCTCTCCTTCCCCCTTCCCCCGTTTCTCCCCCTAGTCCACCACACGTCAGCACCCACCACCCACAAGCTTTGCATCTTTGGAATTTCCGATCCCGTAACCGTCATACAGGAATGTGTGTGTGTGTGTGTGTGAGTGTGTGTGTGTGTGTGTGTGTATGTGTGTGTATGTGTGTGTGTGTGTGTGTGTGTGTGTGTGTGTGTGTGTGTGTGTGTGTGTAAGATGATTAATGACTGGTTCACAGTTTATTGATTGGATGTAACTAAAGTCTGAGCACATAATTGGATATATAGATACGTTAACAGATGTAATACAAAAGGGGATTAAACACTAGTGTTTAGACAGATACGGAGGCTAGGGAGGAACAGATGCTCTTAATGTACAAGATGTAATCTACAAGTTGCCATTGAGGTTCACAGTGGTGGCGTGCAAGTGATCTTGTAGCTGTTTATACCATCTAGCATGCGTACGATTGAGTTGTAGTTCTGAAATGCAACCTGGGAGGCGGGGTACGTCCAATAGCAGGAGGTGATGGCGGCGTGGTTGGGGGGGCGGCAGTAGTCTCATCTCATAGACTGTAGGATGAGGGGTCAGGTATTGGGTTGGAGAGAGAGAGAGAGAGAGAGAGAGAGAGAGAGAGAGAGAGAGAGAGAGAGGACCATAGGTTGAGCTCCTCTCGGAGGTGATGTGAAAAGGACAGGGGATTTTTTTTTTTTTTTTTCATGCCATTCTTTCCTCTCATGTGATCATTCCTCGTTACGTATTGGACGAAGTTGATGGAGGCAGGGAGGTCATTGTTGATGAAGCTGGGAAGAAAAGGTATTAAGATATTCTTGAGTTCAGCTGTAGGGAGGCGAAGTATTTTGAGGACTTAGAATGTAGGGCTCGATGGCTTGAGGATCTGGTGATGGTACTGAGACTCTTCATCCAGCTTAGGTTATCACCCGGAGTGACACCAGGAGCCTTTGTCGGACTGAAGATCCTGGAGGAGTCTGGGGCCCCTATTGAGACAGAAGTGGGTGGTGGTAGACGCGGTTTGGAGGCAAGGTTGATGTGTGCGTGTGTGACCACAGCCTGGGTGTGGTTGATGGTGGTGTGGTTGGCATCGGTCCAGTTCCGGAGGCTCTTCGGGGTATTCTGGAGGGCACTGTAATCGGGAGAACTGTGGTCAACGCTGATGGCAATAATAGAGTCGTCGACATACTGTTGTCGAGAGGGCGTGTTCCCTGGGGGCGTCCTTGGTAAACCCGAGGAAGAACTTGAGGTCCCACCTTTGTGTTGTGTGGATCTCCACAGGTGAGGGGACTCTGGGAAGGTCGGGGACGACGTCTTGCAAGCGTGTGCGTACAGCCTGACGGTGCTGGCTGAGGAAGCCTTGAGAGCCGTGGTATGAGTGAGACTTCTCAAGCAGCCCGGGGTTGATGGCGTTCTGATTACTACGCGCAAAGCTCTGGTGAATTTAACGTATGCGAGAGCCGCTGAGGCCCCGCGTCTGTCTAGTCTGTGATAACGTCTAGGAAGCTGGACGAGGCTAGTAGACGGTGAAGGAGATGCGTCCTCGTAATGTCTTGAAAGTTTCTAGCTTAGATTACCCTCTGGTTCACGACTCGTCTCTTGGTTGAGACACACACTGGTCCATGATAACGTCGGGTTTGGCTCCGTTGGAATTTACAGATTGTTGCTCCTCATCTTCCTCTCCTCCAGTGTAAGCATGTGAAGGACTACCCTCCTCCTACTCCTCCTCCTCATACTCCTCCTCCTCCTACTCGTCTTCCTCCTCCTCTTCCTCCTGTCTCTTCATAACTGATGTCACTCACGTCTGGCACCATACTCTTGGCGATGCTTCGAACAGTCTTCACCAGCGGTTCTGTATTTCTTCAAAGGAGGAGATCAAGATGTTGAGGTCCATTCCATGGACAATTTTTTTTACACACTCTCTCTTTCCTCTCCATAAAGGGAATATCTACATCTACCAACGCATGAATTTGCTCGCCTCATGATTCAACTCGTGTGATATTTTTCCCCTCCCTCTCAGTGATAAAGTCTCGCGTGATGTCAGCCACGAGGCGTATCTCTTAACAGCCTGAATATAGGTTGTATACATTGCTTCGCCAGTATGGCTGCCGCACGGTGGCCCGTTCACACCTTCTTTCATCTTCATTCTTGCTTTCACCTGGATGGAAGTTCATGACCTGTTTGTATGACGACTAAATACACTTTGTCAAGGTCAAAGAACTTGTTTATATATATATATATATATTTCTTTCATACTATTCGCCATTTCCCGCATTAGCGAGGTAGCGTTAAGAACAGAGGACTTGGCCTTTGAGGGAATATCCTGACCTGGCCCCCTTCTCTGTGTGTGTAATTTATATGTGTACTCGTATGTATTTGATGAGATATCAGAGGCTAATTCGATCTCACGACATTACCTGTCTTTCCCCAGTCTCCCAAAATTGTAGCGGGAAAACCCTTTTCTATGTGTATGTAAAAACTCTGCGAATCCTCTCGCCTGCAGCAAGTACCAGAATTAACTGGCAAAGGGACCTTGTAAAACCCTTACTAACCGTCACTCACCTGAGTATCACTGTCATGCCCCGACAGTTATTGTGCCTTCGGGAACGTGATTAAAGGTCGGTAAATATATGGTTTCTGTATATAACAACCAGCTTTATGTGATGTTCGGCTCTCTTGAGGCGAGCCATGTTGTCATTGTCAGCGTTGAGTTGGGTGTGTGAGGAGGTTGTAAATCGTGTGAGACGTGACGTAACGTGGGCATGGGTGAGCTGGGGTTCGATCCTCTGTGGTTGTACCTATTGAGATGACTACTTTGTTGCTTATTGAAATTCCTACGGGTGGTCGCTTGCCGGTGTGGTGTGGGAGGAGGAGGTGGTGGTGGTGGTGGTGATGGAAAGTAGTTACAGTGGAGTAGTGGTAGTTACAGTGGAGTAGTGGTGGTTGATGATGTTGGTTGTGGTTGTGGAGAGAGAGATGGGGATGATACAGTGTGGGGTGATAGTGGTAGTTACAGTGGTTATGGTAGTGGTTGTGGAGAGAGAGAGATGGGGATGATACAGTGTGGGTGATAGTGGTAGTTACAGTGGTTAGGGTAGTGTTTGTGGAGAGAGAGAGATGGGGATGATACAGTGTGGGTGATAGTGGTAGTTACAGTGGTTAGGGTAGTGGTTGTGGAGAGAGAGAGATGGGGATGATACAGTGTGGGTGATAGTGGTAGTTACAGTGGTTATGGTAGTGGTTGTGGAGAGAGAGAGAGAGGGGGGAATGATACACTGTGGGTGATAGTGGTAGTTACAGTGGTTAGGGTAGTGTTTGTGGAGAGAGAGAGAGAGGGGGGAATGATACACTGTGGGTGATAGTGGTAGTTACAGTGGTTATGGTAATGGTAGCAGTGCTGTTGGTGATGATACAGTGTGGGTGATAGTGGTAGTTGCAGTGGTTATGGTAGTGGTAGCAGTGCTGTGTTGGTGATGATACAGTGTGGGTGATAGTGGTAGTTACAGTGGTTATGGTAGTGGTAGCAGTGCTGTGTTGGTGATGATACAGTGTGGGGTGATAGTGGTAGCTGCAGTGGTTAGGGTTGTGGTTGTGGAGAGAGAGGGGGAATGATACAGTGTGGGGTGATAGTGGTAGTTACAGTGGTTATGGTAGTGGTTGTGGAGAGAGAGAGGGGGGAATGATATACTGTGGGTGATAGTGGTAGTTACAGTGGTTATGGTAGTGGTAGCAGTGCTGTGTTGGTGATGATACAGTGTGGGGTGATAGTGGTAGCTGCAGTGGTTATGGTCGTGGTGGTAGTGGTGATGGTTGAGTGGGGGATAGATAAGTGTCTGCTGGTATGGTAGGTATGGTGCTGGTGTGGAATAATGGTGGTGTAAGGATGCTGGTAGTGCTTTGGTGGGTGGTTATTGTGGTGGCGCTGCTGTAGTGGGGATTGTGTTCAAGTGGTGTGTGTGTGTGTGTGTGTGTGTGTGTGTGTGTGTGTGTGTGTGTGTGTGTGACAGCAAGAATCATAATGACAGTGATTGGAATGGTGAACAAAAGCAATTGTTGTAACTCATGGAGTGACTTCGGTGTTGGAAAGGAACAGTTGGATGTGAGGGTCGTGACCATAGTGTTGGGAGGGTGGCAGGGGAGTGTAAATGATGGGTGTTTAGGTGGTGGGTGTTGGCGAATAAGTGGCAGATGCTGGAGGTGGGTTTTTTTTTAGGTGGTGGTGGTGGTTGGATGTCTAGATTGTAACAAGTTGGAGGTGGATGAGTAGGTGGTGGGTGTATCCACGGGTGAGGAGACGCGTGTGAAGACCCAACCGTCCACAACTGCATTAGAATCTGTGGATACGAACTAGTCGTGTCGCTCACGTATGTGTAAGGACCCCTGCATTTCCCCTCCTCACGTCAGGTGCAACACTCTCCAGTCTTGTGCTTGAGAGAGAGAGAGAGAGAGAGAGAGAGAGAGAGAGAGAGAGAGAGAGAGAGAGAGAGAGAGCGAATGCGGTTTTGTTCGTTCATCCATTTTTTTTTTTCAGACCTGATTAGAACTCTGGTTGTGATTTCATGGCTGTCAGTTTGGGAGCCAGCCTTGGGCGGGCTTCACACCATGTGGGACGCATCTCCCGTCATTTGCCAATTGATGTTATACACATCAGTTCTGGATACGTCTCTTGTAGTTCCCCGTCGTCATGAGAGACTCGCCCAAGTTCCTGGTCGTGCCACACAGTTTCCCGGGGAAAACGGTAGATCGTGGTTGTCGTGTGTATGTGAAAGCCCCCGTCAACGTTGGGCCGTCAAGTCAACAGTTCAGACTCGAGAAACTGTGATGTTCCACCGTTATGGCCAGCGACCCTGCCTGTGTCAGACCAGCGTTCGAAGTGGAGCAGATAGTCGTGAAAAAGAACGCTGTGTCGTTCGTGGAAGAACGAGCACAAAACGCTGTGTCGTTCGTGAAGAACGAGCACAAAACGCTGTGTCGTTCGTGAAGAACGAGCACAAAACGCTTGCGTCCGTACCTGAGGAGGAACGGAGGGAACCAACCACCATGCCGCGGGCTCTGCCTCACCCAGTCGTCAAGGAACGCATTACCTATGAGGAAATAATGTGGTGATCTAATCATGTCGGATTTTTACCCCCGCGTCTAATGACCCCGGCGGGGAGATCCATCCAGGTCATCTTCCTCCTCCCGCCACAGTTGAGGCGCAACACACACACACACACACACACACACACACACACACGCACACACACAACCTCGGCTCCGTGTTCCACCCGGAGAGAACGGGGTCAAGTGATTAGAATTCATCCGCTGTCTCGGGCGTCATTGTATGCACCGTTTGCCTTCCTCCTCCTCCTCCTCCTCCTCCTCCTACATGAGGAGGGTGGCATCATCATGATCATCATCATCCGGTTAGCATACCTCAATATGTAGGTCTTCCATGAGTAGAGAAGTGAGGAGGGGGGAAACCCAGCCAACCCTAGACGGAGGGATGTGCGAAAGCGATGAGTCTGTCTGGTCGAGCGTCACACACAACCTCTCGACATGTCGGCTTGTTTATCATCGTCAGCTGTTATTGATCAGTGACGGTATACGTCCGTGTTCGTCGACGTGTTTGAGTATATAGCGAGACATGAGGGTAAATATATACATAAGTATTCAGAGTATGTGTTTGACAACTCACGGTGGTACGCAAACGTACGATCTCTCTTGTCTTAGGCCCAGTTATACTGTAAGACACGTCTTACGTTCCAGTTGTACTATGTCATACTCACTTGCCTAACATTACCGGCAGAGTGGACAACATATACCTCACTCTGTGCCACCCAAACTCCTCTCTTCTCGCTTCACCAGACGGTGAAAATGGGGCACTGTGATTTTTATCTTTTTCACGTGGGCTATTTGATGTAATGACCTGGATGATCACGACCTGTAATGACCAGAATCATGGCCTGTAATGACCTGGATGGTCATGACCTGTAATGTCCTGCGTGGTACCTGCGCCTCCTCCAGGGCTCTCGGCATTGTTCTTACGTAGCGTGAAACACGAAGCATCTCTGCCTTGGGGTCGGTGAGGTCTCATCGTCTTGTCTCTACCTAAGGGACTTTGGAAGTTCCCATGTCGTCGCATCTCTATCATAGGGTCGTGGAGGTCCTCCTTCGTTGAGTCTCTACCATAGGGTCGTGGAGGTCCTCCTTCGTTGAGTCTCTTCCTAAGGGTCGTGGAGGTCCTCCTTCGTTGAGTCTCTTCCTAAGGGTCGTGGAGGTCCTCCTTCGTTGAGTCTCTTCCTAAGGGTCGTGGAGGTCCTCCTTCGTTGGGTCTCTTCCTAAGGGTCGTGGAGGTCCTCCTCCGTTGAGTCTCTTCCTAAGGGTCGTGGAGGTCCTCCTTCGTTGAGTCTCTTCCTAAGGGTCGTGGAGGTCCTCCTTCTTTGAGTCTCTTCCTAAGGGTCGTGGAGGTCCTCCTTCTTTGAGTCTCTTCCTAAGGGTCGTGGAGGTCCTCCTTCTTTGAGTCTCTTCCTAAGGGTCGTGGAGGTCCTCCTCCGTTGAGTCTCTTCCTAAGGGTCGTGGAGGTCCTCCTTCGTTGAGTCTCTTCCTAAGGGTCGTGGAGGTCCTCCTTCGTTGAGTCTCTTCCTAAGGGTCGTGGAGGTCCTCCTTCGTTGAGTCTCTTCCTAAGGGTCGTGGAGGTCCTCCTTCGTTGAGTCTCTTCCTAAGGGTCGTGGAGGTCCTCCTTCTTTGAGTCTCTTCCTAAGGGTCGTGGAGGTCCTCCTTCGTTGAGTCTCTTCCTAAGGGTCGTGGAGGTCCTCCTTCGTTGAGTCTCTTCCTAAGGGTCGTGGAGGTCCTCCTTCGTTGAGTCTCTTCATAAGGGTCGTGGAGGTCCTCCTTCTTTGAGTCTCCTCCTAAAGGTCGTGGAGGTCCTCCTTCTTTGAGTCTCTTCCTAAGGGTCGTGGAGGTCCTCCTCCTTTGAGTCACTTCCTAAGGGTCGTGGAGATCCTCCTTCGTTGAGTCTCTTCCTAAGGGTCGTGGAGGTCCTCCTTCGTTGAGTCTCTTCCTAAGGGTCGTGGAGGTCCTCCTCCTTTGAGTCTCTTCCAAAGGGCCGTGGAGGTCCTCCTCCTTTGAGTCTCTTCCAAAGGGCCGTGGAGGTCCTCCTCCTTTGAGTCTCTTCCTAAGGGTCGTGGAGGTCCTCCTTCGTTAAGTCTCTTCCTAAGGGTCGTGGAGGTCCTCCTTCGTTGAGTCTCTTCCTAAGGGTCGTGGAGGTCCTCCTTCGTTGAGTCTCTTCCTAAGGGTCGTGGAGGTCCTCCTTCGTTGAGTCTCTTCCTAAGGGTCGTGGAGGTCCTCCTCCGTTGAGTCTCTTCCTAAGGGTCCTAACCATGGGGTCGTGGAACTTCCCGCGTTGTTGCATCCTTACCATGGGGGTCATGGAGGTCCGTGCGTCGCTCGCTCTCGCTGGATCGCCCTCCTTATCTCCCAGAAGGCTGGTGGCATTTCCTGCACGGCTCCCCGTGACAGATTCCTGGCTGGTTCCTCTCGTGTGTCGGAGACCAGACATCTGGCAACCGTGTCGCTTGAAAACCTGCAGAATGTGAGGAACTTGATCTCCATAAGTTGCCACTAACGTCGAACCTAGCGTGGCAAGTACGTTCGACACCCACCTTGGACTTCGACGCCAAGGAGACTGACTGGAAGGTACAAAACTAGGGACACCTGCCAGATGTAACACCTGGCGGTAAACGGCCTCACCATCCATGGGGAGCAACGCCACATGCCACAGGAAACAAGCGCGTCACCTGCATCGAGCGAGTCGTGTCGTTCACATCTGTAGCGAACATTTCACCTGCAGTTTCCACATGTGCTGTGATTACCTGCTTTGAACTAAGTCCCGTGACGTCTACACTTGAACGCTGAAGCATTTCGAGACGAGGTCACTCGGGCCTCTAGTAACAGGTGTTAGTATTGTACTGCCCGAGTATGTGGAGTGGGGGGCCATCTATCTGTAGGGAGGACCTTTGCGAGGGAGGGAGGGAGGGAGGCGTTGTGTGTGTGTACACGAGTATAATTTAAGGTTATGTGTATGTGTGTGTGTGTGTGTTTGTGTGTGTGAGTCTTCCCACACGCCAGCGAAAATGAAACGAAAAAGAAAAAGGTTCTTCCAGGGGAAACAAAATCGGGAACTTCAAATGGAAAGGAAAAAATGTCGGAGAAACCATCGTAGGTTTTCACCAATAAGGTTAATAAAATATTGTGAAGGCATATGGTAGTTAACGGCCGGTCTTGTGATGCACAAGCAAACCTATCAATTCAGGTTGATGGTTAGCAATCTCATTTATGTCCCAGTGATATTTTCACGTGTAATCTGCATTAGGTGACCAGCTCCTTCTGCTTGTGTCACACATATGGTGTTTACCTAATGTGGTCGTTGAACGAGATTCACTCCTCCTTTGGTTTCTTGGTTAATGCTTCACGTATCATAAAGTAGTTTATATCGCGTTCAGAAATCGATTTAAGATTGGAGCATTTCAACGCCTCGATCGCAGTTTCCTGCGTTTCCGAGATAGTGCCCAAAAACAGACGAGAAAAGGCCTCATTACCTTACATTCATTCTGTAGCTGCCCTATGTAATGCACTGAAACCACAGTTCATCCTAGCCACCACCAAGCCCCACAGACCTTTCCACGGTTTCCTTTGGCCGCATCATCACATGCCCTGGTTTAGTCCAGTAATAGCTTATCGACCCCTGTATACCACATCGTTTCATTTCGCTCTATCCCGTGCTGGCCTTTCAC